>NC_077228.1:297203922-297503922 GCF_027887165.1 Monodelphis domestica
TGGTAATGCTTTTGTGTGTTTGTACTTGTTACAATTTTTTAAAGTATTATAAATATGCATGTATACACATATATGTATTTTTATTAATTGCATAGAGCCATAGAATTATGGAGCTAAAATCTTCCCCACAACATCCAGTCCAAACTCTGAGGAAAGACTCAGAACCTGATGCTTAACATTTGTAGATTGATCGACACATTAGATTTGAAGCTCTAAGACAGAGATAGTGAACCTTTTAGAACTTTTTAGGGACCCTGTGCCCATGCTAACCCTAACCCTCCCAGACTATGTACAATGTTCTGTTCCCTCCCCCCTTCATTGGGAGATGAGGCCAGGTTCTCAGCAGAGTTGGGAGAGGTACGCTACCCTGAGAACAGGCAGAGCCAGGAGGCTGCTGCCAAGCCCAGCAGGGAAGGTGGGGGAAGCCTAGGCAAGGAGGTGGCTCAAAGACCCAGTGCCCCCTGACTTTAGAGGGCAGGGCCAGGGCTAGGGAAAGGCAGGGGTGCCCACAGGGAGGTCTTTTCCTGCACTTTTTGGAATGTGTGCCATAGGTTCTCCATCACAGCTCTAAGGGATCTTAGAGACTATTAAATCCAAATCCTTCATTGTCGCAAAGTCTTTTGTTAAAAAAGGAAGGGAATAAGTATTTATTAGGCACCTACTATATGTCAGGTACTGTACTAAGCACTTTACAAATATTATTTCATTTGATCCTCACAAAATCCTATGAGGTAGGTGCTATTATTATCCCCATTTTATACTCAAGGAAACTGAGGGAGATAGAGGTTAAATGATTTGCCCAGGTTCTCACAGCTACTAAATATCTGAAGCTGATTTGAACTCATCCTTCTTGACTGTAGTCCCAACACTCTATTCATTGTACCACCTAATTGCCCCTAAAGTCACATAAGTAATAAAGAGTGAAAATGAATCTTCATCCTAAGTTGTCTGACTCCAAGTTTAGTTTTTTCTCATTATACCATGCTTCCCCATTCCTACAAAATGGGATTAAGCTCCAAGATAAGTCATCAAATTCACAACTATTCCTATCCATTGGCTTTCCTCCCCTCTTCCTCTAATTTCTTCTCTTATTCATCTTTTCTTTTCTCAAAGTATATTAGAATGAGAACTAGTCTAGATCAGGGGTAGTGAACCTATGGCACATGTGCCAGAGGTAGTACTCAGAGCCCTCTCTGTCAGCACAGACACTGTCTTCCCAGCACAAAGTTCACCAGAATTTGTTTCTAGAAAGCCAAAGGGTTATGGGACTGGGTTGCTCCCCCCTCCTTTTCCACATCCACCTAAAGACATTTCTCACATCATCCAGCCCTCTAAAAGGTTCACCGTCACAGGCCTATATCATAAACCACATACTAAATGCCTGGATACTACAAATTCAGTTGAATTCAAGGTGGATGGTAAAATCCAAGACCAAAGATTAGATAGTATTATTTTTAGTTGAAAACATTAAGAACACCATCCCTCAAATCAGAGTTTCAGAAATGAAGGAAACCTCAGTGATAATCTAGAACAACTTCTCTCATTTTACACATGCAGAAACCGAGGATTTACAAAGATTTAGTTATTTGTCCAATAATTATTATGACACAGATAGTAATTAGCAGAGCTACTGGAATTTGAAATTTATTTTTCTTAATCCAGACCCTTACAGACTTTCCCCCAAACCAACTTCCCTTGACTGTGACTGTGTATACAATGGATATTGATCCACATATATACATATCTATAATTACATTCATATTAGAAATATGGTGTTTATTGGCCTAGGAGAAAAGCAATGAGGTAAAATATAACTACAGGAAAAAGACAAATCTTTTCAACCTTTGTCACACTGTGAGCCGATTGCAACTATGAAATAGATAAAAAGAGCAGCTTAAAGGTATATATTGAAATGAGTACAAATAAGTGTTTAATGGGTGCTGCCTAGGGTACATCAGTAAACCCCTAAATGATCAAAAACTGTAGCTGCAGGCAAGGTCCATACCCACCTGTTCATGTAAAGACATTTCCAAAGGGCACTAATGTTCTGCATGTAGCCTGACATTATTTTTTTTAAATCTTGGGATGAATGTAATGAATTTTTATTGGTATTTTCAGTTGTCAACAAAAATCTGACAAAAACAAAACAAAACAAAAAAACTTAGGCTGAAGATTAAGATTGAAATTCTATTACTGATTTATCTGGGTTTTTTTTTAATGTGCTAGAATTATAAAAAACCACATGCAATATTGCCTCTCCCAGCCCTCCCATCTTCCCAAAACCTGCTTCTAATTTGTTACTATATACTAGAAGACGATTTAGGGTTTTGTTTACTTAGATTGAATGCAACAAATATTTATGATTATTTTGTTGTCGTTTGATCATTTCAGTCTCGTCATACTCTTTGTAACTTCATTTGGGGTTTTCTTGGCAAATATCCTAGGGTAGCTTGCCATTTCCAACTATAGCTCATTTTACAGGTGAGGAAGTTGAGGCAAACAGGGATTAGTGATTTGCTCAGGATCACACCACTAGTAAGTATCTGAGACCAGATTTGAACTCAGGAGGATGAGCCTTCTTGAGTCTAGCCTGGTACTCTATCCATTGAACCACCTGGCTGACCCTATTTGTTATTGTAGTTCTTTTTTTCCATTGCTGTCACTTCCTCAGCACTTTCCATCAAATATAACCCTCCCTAGTAACACAGACATTTATTTAAACAAAATAGACTGACATGTAAGCCACGTTTTAGAGCAAATGCCTTACTTAATATGGATAGTCCACCACCTCTCCCTAAGAGAACAGATTTGTAAGATCTCAGGTCATTGCACTGATCTGAAGTCTTATGTGCTTTAGGGTTGTTTCCTATTCATTCCTATGTTTATTTACTAAGTTCATACTATTAATATATTACTGTATTAGTTACAGGAGTAAAAAAAAGAAGCAAAAAAAATGACACAAACCTAGCCCTGAAAGTTTATATTATCCTTATCTAGTAAGATACCAGAATTTGTTCTGTTAGCAAGAGTTTGTATTTGTTGTTAGTATCCTTCTCCCTGTTTCAGGTGTTCAATAGGTCTAAAGTTGAATTCATTATTATCACCCTTAACCACTTTACTCTGTTTCCAAACATCTCTACTTCCATAAAAGGCATCATCATTCTTCCACTGTTTCAATTTCATAATTTCAGTGTTTTCCTGAACTCCTCGCTCACCCGTATCCCATATATCTAGTCTAACATCAAATCCTGATGTTTTTACCAATTTACAAAATTGGTCCTGACCATCTTCCTTCCAGTAAAATGATTATCATGTCAATTTAGACCCTCATGACCTCTCACCTGGATTACTGTATCATCTTTTTAGTAGATATTCCTGCCTCATCTCTTGATACTCCCCTCTCACCTGCATACTGCTGCCAAAGTAATTTTCCTAAAGCAGAGATCTAATTCCACTATTCATCCAATTCAGGTGGGTTCCTATTGAGTTATGTAAAAAATAGACTCGAATACAGGACTACAATCCCCACAAGCCTTTGCTCCACTTCCCCAAAATGCTTTGTAATCTCATGGGAATTCTGACGTGGGCCAAGATCGAGGAAGGATTTAAGCTGGTGGCAAAGGTTTTTGGGTCTCTTTTGGACTTCTGTTTTGAAGCAGAGGCGTCTCTTCCATGATGTGAGGTTATTTTGTCTAGGCCTCTGGGGCTGCGCTGGGCTCGGAGCATCCAGCTTGGACAGCGGGGAGGAAGCCAGGGAGAAACGGGCTGTGGCTGGGTCCCTCCATAGGGCTCCAGTCTCACCGTTGCCTCGGGGCACATCCAGACCAATTCAGTTAAACATAATTCCATCAGAACTCCTCAGAGTTTAGGGAGGCGGGCAAAGGCACTTACAGACAGCGTAGAAGCAGCTGGAGAGAACTGGAGAGAGCCTGGGTGGCCTAGCCTTCCAGGAGTCTTCAGAGCCTCAGAGCTTCATACCACATACAGCCCGACCCACTTGAACTCAATCCAATCAAGAGCCTCCAGAGGACAGGGAAGCTAACATTCCTCCCCTAGAGACTGTACCAAGAGATCTGACAAAGCCCCAAGAGGGGAGACTGACAGCCCCAAAACCAAAACCAAATGAGAGGAGCAAGAGCACAGCCAAATACGGGGAGCAAAGAAGGGGTTAACTCAAGCAAACAACAGAAAAAGTAGAAAGAAATTACAATAGACAGCTTCTGCACAGGTAATGAGCAAAGAGCAAATGGAACAGAGGGGGAGGGATCAGCAAAGGAAAAATCAGAAATCCCAGCAAATTGGATACAGGCTTTGGAAGAACTCAAAATGCAATTCAAAACACAATTAAGAGAGGCTGAAGACAATTGGGAAAAGAACTTAAAAACTAAGATAAGTCATCTGGAAACAGAAAATAGTGTCTTGAAAGCCAAAATCAACCAGCTGGAAAATGAGGCAAAGGAGATGAAAGATGAGGCAAAGCAGATGAAAGATGAGGTGAAGAAGATGAAAGATGACCTCTAAAGAAAATCTGACCAAATGGAAAAGGGCAACCAAAAAACTAAGGATGAAATCCAGTCTTTACCTCACGAGGCAGCATCACACTATAAAACAAAACTAAAAGAATGAAAAAATTGAGGAAAATATGAAGCATCTCATTCACAAAACAGAGGATTTAGAAAATCGTTCAAGGAGAGACAATTTAAGAATTATTGGCCTACCAGAAGACCATGACAAAAGAAAAAGCCTGGACATTATATTACAGGAAATTATTAAAGAAAACTGCCCCAAAATCCTTGAACAAGAGGGAAAAGTAGAGATTGATAGAATCCACAGATCACCTCCTGTACTTAATCCCCAACTGACAACACCCAGGAATGTTATAGCCAAATTCAAGAACTCTCAGACCAAAGAAAAGATATTACAAACTGCCAAGAAGAAGTCATTCAGATACCAAGGAACCACAGTGAAGATAACTCAGGATCTGGCTGCATCCACACTGAAAAAAAGAAAGGCATGGAATACGATATTCCGGAAAGCAAGGGAACTAGGTCTACAACCAAGAATCAACTACCCAGCAAAACTGACTATATTCTTTCAGGGGAAAGTATGGTCATTCAACAAAATAGAAGAATTTCAAGAATTCGTAAAGAAAAGACCAGACCTGAACAGAAAATTTGATGCCCAAGCACAGAACTCAAGAGAATCATCAAAAGGTAATTAAAAAAGAGGGGAAAAAAGAAAAACAAAAAAAAATTTTAAGAGACTCAATAAGTTAAAATGATATATATCCCTATAAGAAAAGAGGTCATTGGTAACTCTTAAAAACTTTAAAAAACTATTAAAAAACTGTTAAAAATAGGTATATAGATATATGCATGCAAAAATACATACGCATGAGTATGTATATATATCTATATATAACTAGAGCTTAAAAATAGGTTAATATTAAAAGAAATGGGAAAAGAAACAAATGGGGGTAAATTTATATGTCATAAAGAAGCTCATGGTGGGAGGCGGGAGAACATCAATACACTGGAAGGGCAAAGAGGTCAGAGACAGGAAATACTCAACTTTTACGTGCTTTGAAAGTGACTCAAAGAGAGAAAAACAATCCAATCCATTGGGGGCAGAGAATAGATTTGCATCCTATAGGGGAGTAGAAGGGTAACAAACGGTCTGGTGGGGAGGGAAGCAGTACAAGAGAGGGAGGGAGAGGGGGGTTAATTTTAGAAATACTACAGGGAAAATAAGGGGGGAATAAAAAGGGAGGAGGGTAGAAAGGGAAGTAAAATAAGGGTGGGAACAAGGGGGACTGTTCAAAAGCAAACATTGGTGTAGAAGGAAATAGTGAAAAAGAGAAGGCAGGAAGAGTATGGGAGAGATTAGGTTTGTATCAACACCTCACACCCTACACCAAGATAAATTCAGAATGGGTGAATGACTTGAACAAAAAGAAGGAAACTATAAGTAAATTAGGTGAACACAGAATAGTACACATGTCAGACCTTTGGGAAGGGAAAGATTTTACGACCAAGCAAGACTTAGAGTCACAAAATGTAAAATAAATTATTTTGACTACATCAAATTAAAAAGGTTTTGTACAAACAAGACCAATGTAACTAAAATCAGAAGGAAAGCAACAAATTGGGAAGCAATCTTCATAAAAACCTCTGACAAAGGTTTAATTACTCAAACTTACAAAGAGCTAAATCAATTGTACAAAAAATCAAGCCATTCTCCAATTGATAAATGGGCAAGGGACATGAACAGGCAGTTCTCAGCCAAAGAAATCAAAACTATTAATAAGCACATGAAAAAGTGTTCTACATCTCTTATAATCAGAGAGATGCAAATCAAAACAACTCTGAGGTATCACCTCACACCTAGTAGATTGGCTAACATGACAGCTATGGAAAGTAATGAATGCTGGAGAGGATGTGGCAAAGTAGGGACACTAATTCATTGCTAGTGCAGTTGTGAATTGATCCAACCATTCTGGAGGACAATTTGGAACTATGCCCAAAGGGCGATAAAAGACTGTCTGCCCTTTGATCCAGCCATAGCATTGCTGGGTCTGTACCCCAAAGAGATAATAAGGAAAAAGACTTGTACAAGAATAGTCATAGCTGCACTCTTTGTGGTGGCCAAAAATTGGAAAATGAGGGGATGCCCTTTAATTGGGGAATGGCTGAACAAATTGTGGTATATGTTGGTGATGGAATACTATTGTGCTAAAAGGAATAATAAAGTGGAGGAATTCCATGGAGACTGGAACAACCTCCAGGAAGTGATGCAGAGCGAAAGGAGCAGAACCAGGAAAACATTGTACACAGAGACTGATACATTGTGGTATAATCGAAGGTGATGGACTTCTCCATTAGTGGCAATGCAGTGTCCCTGAACAATCTGCAGGGATCTAAAAAAATACTATCCACAAGCAGAAGATAAACTGTGGGAGTAAAAACACCGACGAAAAGCAACTGCTTGACTACAGGGGTGGAGGGGATATGACTGAGGAGAGACTTGGAATGAACACTCTAATGCAAATACCAACAACAACATGGAAATGGGTTTGAATCAAGAACACATGTGATACCCAGTGGAATCGCGCATGGGCTATGGGAGAGATGGTGGAAGGGTAGGGAGGGAAGAAAAGAAAATTATTTTTGTTTCCAATGAATAATGTTTGGAAATGACCAAATAAAAATTTAAAAAAAAAAAAAAGAAGAAGAAGAAGGATTCAGCCCAAAGATTCAAATTTGGGGAGGCAAATGGGTGGCTCAGCGAACTGAGAACCAGGCCTACAGATATGTGGTCTTGGGTTAAAATCTGGCCTCAGATACTTCCCAGCTGTGGGGCCCTAGACGGATCCCTTGAACCCCATTACCTAGCCCTTACCACTCTGCCTTCGGACAATAGACATTTAAATGGATAATAACCCAAGGAACTTAAAGACTGGATATTTTAAGGCATTTCAGACTCCAATGGTTTATAAAAAATAATCTCTGTATTGCATTTTGATATTTGCTTTGTTTAAGGTTTAACTTTGTGATGTTAAATTCATATATTACTGGATTGAATATTATTCTGCTTGAACTGAAGGTTGATTGAATTTATTTTGAATGTACTGAGTTTTAAAAATTCTGTTGTTTTTCCCCTATAACTATTGAACAAATATTATTGTAATTAAGCCCATATTAAAAAAAAAACAGCCTTTCTATTTTGACTTTGTAAATTCTCACATAGAGGATGGATGGACTTCAGGACTGGTTATAATTGTATAACAACCTTGGAAAAATTTAATGTGCTAAATGCCTCAAATGATTTTAAGGGTTTTTAAAATTTGATTTTTGGAATTTTTTAAAACAATCTCTGGTTATTTTTGCCTGCCCCTACCACGAGGTAAGGCCTAGTAGCTGAAGTGAAATTTTATAACCCCCAGCCTTCCTGCATTTCTAAATTTGTGAATGGAAGTTGGGGCAGTTAATCTCAGGGCATTTGTATCCCTATAAGCCTCCAAGAAAAAGGAGCACCCCTTTATTTATACTCTTCAGCTCACTACTTTACTTGCACCAGAACGATATATAGATTTCTTGATTATGTTCTAAACCCAAGATGAGTTTTACTTTGTTTTAAAAATATGTTTATCACCAAGGTTGAAAGATTGCTACGTTTGTAAAAACTTGTGACAAATATCCATCAATTCATAGGCTTTTAAATGTCATACAACTTATGTTAAATGTGAAAGTGTGTTTGTTTGCTATTGTAATTAATTGGGCTATTGAGAATTTTGGGGATATTGATACTACATATTTGTACTACTGTTCAATTCATTTGCCTTCTACTCACAGTGATCATGGCCAGATATTAAGAGGAAATGGATCTCATTTTTGGTGAGAAAGCCTTGCATTTTATATTTTCTTAGCTGACAAAGAGTGTCAATGATTATAAGCTACATTTTTGAAATTCTTAAAGCTCTTTTATTATTATGTTTTTCTTGCATGTGCAATATACTTTTTCAGTTCTTTTTAATTTTTTTCTCTCTTTTTTATATTTGAAGCACATGTCACTAGTATTAAGATTTTCTTTAACCTTTTGACTTTTCAGTACTATAAGTTTGAAATACATTTGTCAGAGCATGCCCTAAAAAGCTTATGACTATAAAAACGATGCCACTAATTATTTAAAAATTATGGGACTTTGCTTAATGATTCTGTCTGATTCCAGGACAAGATATACACACAAGAGCCATTGCACAGAGCCAAAGAAAAGCCAATCCAGGATGGATTGATGCACTTCTAGGCCAATACAAAGGTCTTGAACCTAGTGTGAAGACTCGAGGTTACTGTGTTTATCATTGCTAGACATAGGCTTTCCTTGTGTCCACACTCACTCTGAAGATACTCACAGATGAGTATCCCCAAAACTTGGCTCCTACTTGGCTTCTATAATCTGGTCCCTTTCTTTTCTGCCTTTCATAGTGTGGCAACTTTCTGTAGTCCTGGCTACTGACTGGGTAAATGCATCATTGCTTAGATCATTTTGATTGGGCCCTGATTCAAGGACCAGTTATAGATTTATTTTTCTTTTCACTTGGAATTTTTATACATAAGACTTTGATAGTCTATATTTTCTTCCAGAGTTTTTTCTTTTTTTTATTTGGATTTTTCTGATATCTTTTTTAATATCTCTTACCAATTGATTCATATACCTCATACCTCAGCCATGCATCCCTAAATGATCCCCTTTTATTTGTCAATCACCCTCTTAAAGGGGGGAATGTAAAAATATCATTATTTAAATTGCAAAGTTTAAATTCCTTTTGAGTAGAATTTTAGATAAAGAAGATGCTACCTCTCTGAACCCAGAAACTGAACTGTTGGAGAAGACATAATGAAGATGCCTCCAGACCACAAGTTGCATAAAATTGAACTTTGGGTGTGGTTGATTGAACATTTATTTGTATGTATACTTTTATACCAAAGGGGACTGCCCCCTAACTGGCTTTCTGTCAATGCGTCCAGTAATTATTGTTTTTTTTTCTCTTATCCTCAAATTATTGTAATCTTTAAATTGATTATGTTTTTATGATCCTTTGGGGAAAGGACTTCTTCCCAGAGGATCAAATGGGGAATTGTAAAAAATAGACTCTAATACAGGACTACAATCCCCACAAGCCTTTGCTCCACTTCCCCAAAATGCTTTGTAATCTCACGGGAATTCTGAGGTGGGCTGAGATCGAGAAAGGATTTAAGCTGGTGGCAAAGATTTTTGGGTCTCTTTTGGACTTCCGTTTTGGAGCAGAGGCGTCTCTTCCATGATGTAAGGTTATTTTTTCTAGGCCTCTGGCCTAGGCACATGTTTCTTACTTGTATATTCTTTCATCCTTAATCCTTAATAAACCTCTAAAAAATATAATACTTGCAGAGAGAAACTAATTTCTACCTGCCTCAGTCTCCCCTAAAGTTTAATCTTTACATCCAGTAAAATGATTATCATGTCAATTTATACCCTCATGACCTCTCACCTGGATTACTGTATCATCTTTTTAGTAGATATTCCTACCTCTTCTCTTGCCACTCCCCTCTCGCCTGCATACTGCTGCCAAAGTAATTTTCCTAAAACAGAGATCTAATTCCACTATTCATCCAATTCAGGTGGGTTCCTATTGAGTCTAGGAGAAAATGAACATTTTTTTGGTTTAGCTTTTAAATCCCTAATCAACCAAGTTCTAAACTACCATTTCTGCCTCTGAAATTTTTTCTACCACCTATACTTTTCAACCCTGCCAAATTGGCCTTCTCTTTGTTCCTTGCTCATAATACCGTATCTCAGGCCTTTTGCCTTTTCACTGTTTGTTGGTTTACCATGTCTAGAATACCCTCACTCTTTACCTCTTCCACATACAACCCTTCCTGGCCTTTAAAATTCACTAAAGAAGGGGCATAGTTTGTTCCCCTCTTCATGTCCTCTTTATGTTTCATCTTTCCCATTTCTTTTTTAAAATTTTATTTAATTAGTCAATTTAGAATAGTTTGACTTGATTGCAAGAATCATATTCTTTTCCTCCCCTCCCCCTCCCCCTTTCCCATAGCCAACATGCAATTTCATTGGGTATTACATGTGTCCTTGATCAGAACCTATTTCCATGTTGTTGGTGTTTGTACTAGGATTCATCTTTCCCATTTAGAATGTGAATTTCCTCTGAGAAAGATAGTGAACTTAGCATAGTGACAGAATATAAGAAGTGATTAATAAATGTCTTATCTGTCTGTATTTATTCATGTCAATAGTCAGTAAACATTGATTAAGGACCTATCCTATTGTGACTCAGACACTGTTTAGTACCTCAGATACAAATTTTTTAAAATAATAAATATGGAAAGATAATATATGATAAACTATTATATTCCATATAGGACCATTTAAAGTCCATATATGGCCACTCCATAATTATTAAATATGCATATATAAATATATATGTTCATTGTTTAATTAATTTTCGAATTAAATTTAGAATTATGCTGCATATGTTCATGTACTTTTTTTGTCACCTCTTCCCCTTAGGTTGTAAGCTCTTTTTTAGAAAGGATTTTTTTCTTCGCATTTGTGCCTGGTAAGTAGTAACTATTTACTTGTTGATTGATTGATTACTTGATTGTATATCTTATTGCCATCCAAACTTGCCCTGACATGGAAAATGATCCATGTGTATATGTTAAGGCATTAGCGACAGGCAGTAGACTGCATGTGTTAATCCTATAAGGGTCATTTGCCTCATGTCAGGGGAGAGGGACTTAATCTAATGGCATGATGGACATCAGGGAACCAGAAACAGAAATGAAGAGGGATTTGTTGTTGTTCTTTTGCTTGTTTGTATTGAAGAGGGAAAGATAAAAGTCTTCCTAGAGATTCACAGATCACACTAGGAGGGCAGGTGCTTTCTTTTAATGTTGACCTCAATTATAAACAGCTGCCAAAAAGTGAGGTAAACGCAGAGAAAGAAGCAATCAGGGGTTTCTTGCTTTCCTCTTCAATGACAGGAACAATCTAAGGTGGTTACTGGAAGTACCTCCTCCTTTGTTAAAGAAAATCATAGTCATGGCCTTTAGAACAGTGCTTCTTAAACTTTTTTCGGGGGTTGTTTACTCATTTGGCAGGTCGATAAAGCTTATAAACTATTTTCAGAATGTTTTGAAGTGCATAAAGCACAGAGTATCACCATGGAAATAAATTATCATGAAACAGTTATCAAAATATTAAAAATTAAGTTCATGGATCTCTGTTTAAGAACTCCTGCTTTAGAGGAAGGTATCTTATACGTTATCTACACTATGGCATAGTGTAAATATACTGAATTTGGAGTCTTATAATCTGTCTTTGATGCTTACTAACTACTTGATCTTGGGTGTCACATAACTTATGAGCCTTTATTTCTTTCTCTGAAAAATATAGGGAATTGAACCATATGGCCAAAGAAATTCCTTACAACTTTAGGTCTATGTCCTTATGCTTAGTCCCATTCCATCTATTTACAAAGAAATAGATTATAGAATAGAACCTAAAAAGAATAGAATCTTAAGAAAAATTTACCTCTGTGAGAGATCTTTTCCCTGTAGCAACTGGAAATTTTTTGAGATAAAGCTGTAAGATAATTATGTCTAGTTTTGGTTATAAAATTCTAGAAGGTTTCTGAACAATCTAAAATATATGTAGGGAAAGAAACCACAGAGATAAGGTGGTTAAAGTAACATATTTTGAGAACTGTAGAAGGAACTCAGAGAAGCAATGATTTGGGTGGAGAGGAAAGAAAAACATAATAGCTTCCTTTTTTTTTTTAAGTTTGCTATATAGAATAGTTAAGCCTATTCTACTTAGCCCAATAGGTCTGAATTAGGACCAACTGAAGATGAAGTGCACTGCAGATTTGAATATGGAGTCAGAGGACCTCTGTTTACAATCCAGCTATATTTGGTACCTGTGTGACCTTGGAGAGAACATTTAATATCACTTGATCACTACTATAAAATGAGAGCATCTGCCTAGGTGATTTCTAAACCTTTAATCTTAAAATCTACCATCCTGAGTTTTAGAGAAATAGTGTTTGCTTCAGGATATGGAAGAACACTCTAACATTTAGGAGTCTCACAAAATGGAATAGAGAACTTCATGAATTACTGAGTCTCCTATCCCTGGAGATGTGTAAGTAAAGTTTGAATGGAGAACTTGCTATAGAGAACAAGGTATTAGACTGGATCAACTCTGAACTCCTTTCAAATTTAGGAATCTCTAACTAGAAAAGCTTCTGGAGTAATCAAAAGGGGAAGATGGAAACTAGGCCATAATCTAGGCCAACTGCAGAAAAGAGGATCCAGACCAATGTTTGGGAACAGAATTGGAATTTCTATAGGAATATTTCTAGCCTTGATTCTAAATACTTATATAAGAACCAAGCTTAGTCAGTCTTAATAAACACCAAAATAAAGTTTACTCAATGTAAAATAACACTCTCGAACTGGTGATATTCTAATAGATGCAAATGAAAGGGCTCTTTGGTGAGTCAGATGGAAACTCAGATCAGAGTTTTGAAAACTGTTAGGTTGGGAGAGAGATTAGAAGCCATTGTTCCTAAATCTGTCTTGTACAGTGTGAATTAGTACAGAAGCCTGGGCAGCATGGTCATTAGAGGTTCTAGTCAGTCCTATAACTCTTTAGTTCTTCTGTGTCCCAGAAAAAGAGGTCATGAAACTTTTTAAACTTATTAAAAATAGTATACAAATGAGTATCCTAAAAGGACTCTCTGCTATCACACTTTAATTTCCACTTCATAATCCACTAATTCAATTTACTCTTTTGAAGGGAATTTCAAACTTTAAAACAAAACCACATTTTAAAAAGTCTTATTCTTTTTTTTAATTACCAAGGCTACAGGCTCAACCTAGTACCACCTGAAACCAAACTGTTCTTTCATCATTCACTATAAAGATTCTGAGAGCTGAACTTAACGGGCAATTCTGTTGATGATGTGTAAGGCAGAAGAGAACACAGCTTGCCCATCTGTAGCTATATTGCTTCCACAGTGCCGATAGGAAGAAAAGGGGGAGTTTTTGTCAATAAACTCAATGCACATGACTTGAATCTGAAAGGCACACAGGGAGCAGAGATTTAGAGCAAGCTGCTGCTTTAAAGAGGCATGTTTTTTTTTTTCAGTCTCTGGGCATAATTCTGCCATCTTTCCTTAGGCAACCTTCTTTCCTGTCCTAATAAAGCGTATGGGAGGTTACTAGGGGTCCTCTCAGAGAAACTGGCTTTTCCATGAATATTGCTATTACAGATTCAGCCAGTGCAACAACCAATTCACACTCAGAAATGCAACAGAAACACCAAGGTGTAGCTCCCACTTAAATAAGCTCAACTAGACTTCGGAGAACAGAACATTAAGAAATTTAGCAATGTAATCAAAAGACTCTCTACTCACACTGGAACTCCAGAAACATGTCTTTGTAAAGTGTTTGCACTTGCCATTCATTTCCCTCTCTAACTAGCAATCCCATCATCCATCAGGTAATGTTGAATTTGTTGATCAGTGTAGACCTTGCTGCCACTGGTCCAGAAAGGCATTAAGTAGTATAACTATTAACTAGAGTCTCAAGTTTAAGGCAGCACATTATGCTAAAAAGAGTCAGGGATTCACGTATCAAGAACAGAGGAACAAATGTGGGATATGTAACAATGTGTGATGTCAACAAGTAGAGTAGTTAGGCTGAAATGTTGACTACTTTAGGGAAGAAAATGTGAATGTCTTGGCTTAATCCTTGGTTCTGTTGCTTAATAGGTGTATGACATGAGAAGCCATTTGGCCTCTAAGATTCATTTCTTCATCAATCATTTAATTATTACAAATAATAATTTTATGCTACTTTCTCATAGGATCATAAATTTAGATATAAAAGGGACATAGAAGACAACAAGTCCATCCTTCTCCTTTTACAGATTAGGAAATTTAGATGCAAAGTGATTAAGGGATTTACTCAGGATCCCACAGTTAATAAATGTCAAAGACAGAATTATAACCTAGATCTCCATGACCTGAAGATCTCTATGTACCATTTAGAGGTTTGTGAGAAAGGTAGTTTATAAATTATAAAACTTTACAAAAGTAACCCGTTATACCTATATCATAGGGCTACCATGAGTAAAGTGCTATGAAAAACATTCTATAAATGTGAGCTATCATTGTGCTACTCATACACATTCAGGTCAGTCTTTGTAAGTCTTTGTAAGTGGAGCAATTTATTTGCTACAAATGTTGTAGATAGAGAAGACATTTCTCAAAGTAGATGACACACTCTCTTTAAAACATATTTTTTAAAGAGTTTTTTTTTTAATAAAAAAATCAACAAGTATTTATTAAGTACCTCCCAAATTCTAGGTTCTGTTCAGGGCTATCTCTCAGGCTTTTCTAAAATCACAGTGATGAGAGATGAAATTTTGGGTAGAAATATGGCTGGAGTTCTTTACTGGGTCCATACTCAGCCTGGGTTTCCCTTTAGTTGCCCAAGATCAATTTCTTAATATTTTTAATATTTTCTCCCAAATGATTCTTTCTTCATAAATTTTAATCTTCTACACCAAAATTATTCTTTCCAAATATTCCCACCTACTTTATTTTATTCTTCAGTACCTAATCTTACATAGATACAAAATTACAGATTCAGATTTAGGAAGGACTGTAGAGGTTACCTACTTGAGCCTACATGGACAGGAATACAATGTGCTACCCCAAAATAGATAGAAAATTAATATCAGGGATTAATCCATTTGGATTCATTTTGATCATATTTAACTGTTAGGAACACTAAGTAATATTTGTTACCTAATGTAATAACTATCTCTGAAGTTTTCATTCTTATGAGCTAAGTCATGAGATGATCATAAGACAAGTCATAAGATTGTGGCGATTGTTCCTTAAGACTTAAATCCTTCTTTAGTTAAAAGAAAGAAAAGAAAAGAAAACTAGGCCAATCCCATTGCAGTATAAGTTTTAAAAGTCATGGGGACAAATGTAAAACAAAACTCTATTTAATAAGTTAAGGTTTAAAGATATAAGGATAGGTAAAAGTTTTAACAGTAAAAGTCCCTAATTCTAAGGGATACTAACTTAAACCTACTCCCAACTCAAGGCTTCTTCCATCTGGGAATTCCCAGACCCGTTCAGTCTCCTTATCTATCTAAACCCAATTTCTACCTATATAAACCTATTTCTAATATTCTTATAAATATATATTTTTCTTAAAGTACTGTCTGCAAGTATCCTTCTGTTTCACCACTCCAATTTCAGTCTAGTCAGGGTTGGGCCTGGTCAACCAGAGATGGCTTCTCAGCCTAAATAGGTCCCAAAGCCTTGCCTTTACTCTGCAAGCTCACAGAGTTAAAAGAAAAAGGTCTTCTTTCTTCTTTCTGTTAGTATTCTCCTGTAGTCACTACCAAATTCACTTTCTCACTTTCAAACTGTCAATCTGGTATTTCCAAGATTTCAAAGGAAATTCCCAGAGAGCCAGAAAACCACCAGCCTCCAGAACCAAAGTCAGCTTCCAGAAACCCTAACAGTTGGGAAATAGTACCTCAGAATTCCAGCAGGAACACTGACTCCAAGTTCCAACTAGGCCTCAGACCCTGAGACAGCATTCTTTAGGCACTAATCTCTTTTAATTAACCCCAAATCTATAATATTCCCAATACTATTTTCCAAATACTAAACCAATTGCTAGTGATACAAAATAAAAATAAAAAAAAGTTCTTTTCTCGAGGAACTCACATTCTAATAGGAATGTTTACAAATAGCTATATATACAATACTTACAGAGTTAATGGAAGGTATCTTTAGAGGGAAAGTCACTACAAAGTATGAGGACCAGGAAAGTTTTCTTTTTAGAAGATCACTCAGAGAAAAAACATTTATTAAGTACTATTATGTCAGGCTCTATGCTAAGAACTTGGATTACAAATATGAAAAAAGAAGGATAATTCCTGCCCTCGGTGTGCTTATAACCTAATTAGGGAAAATAACACAAAAGAAAGCTGAAAAAGAGAGTGGGAGGGAAGATGTGTAGCATGCAAACATGGTGGAGTCAAGTCCAGAAAGTGCAACTAGTGCAAAATGAAGAGTTGGCCAGCCTGCAAGCCCTTTTTAAATGGAGCAATTAGGTGGAGTTCTTTGCTCTTCTATCCATCCTTCCATTTATAAGGCTGAAAGTACTGAGAGTATTGATGAGTTAAGAGTACAATTTAAGTTAAGAATACAATTTTTCAGGATGATGAGGTTTTCATGATCATGATAGAATCCAATTTAAACTGGTGGGGATAAAAAAATGATGGTGTTTGAACCAAATCTTGAAGTAAATGAGAGACTCTTAAGAAGCAGAGGTGAGGATGGAAAGCATTCCACATGTAGTCTGAAGTTCGAGATCCAGTAATACCCTCTTTTTAATTTGAAAAAATTTATGCTTTTAATAAGTTCAGGAAAACCTCTATAAGTAGCTTGGAGGACTTCTCTGAATGTTAGTATCTGTATACCTTTGGGCAAATCACATGACTTCTGGGCCTCAGTTTTCTCATCTGTCTTATGAGAATGTTGGATTAAATCCCCAAAGTCCCTCCAGGTCTTTATCTTTTATCTTGAGAAATTTCCTACCAGGAAACATGGTTTTGGAAAGCTGGAAGTTCAGTGACAGAAAAAAAATCAACAAATACTGGAGAAAGTCAGTCTGACATTGTTTTCTCAGCAAGCCATCATCTCAGAAAGAGTTTAAAGCATATGTGTCATATACCTAAGAGAAATGAATGGAAGGATGTTTTATGTGCTTTGAATTTTTAAAAGGAAGCAAGAAGAGAAAGAATGCAGGGACCAGGGCAAATTCGTAGGGTCTGTAGCTTTGGGAAGTTGTGACTCTAGTTGGATCTAAATAAGAAATTGAAATGAATAAGAGGGCAGCTGGCATCACTTGGTATAATCAGAAGGCAAATAGATAACTCTCACTTCTCTGCTAAGTAATATATCTCTCTGGTACTACTCTTCTTTAACTTGTGAGCCTGGTCCTTGCTGTCCCTCTCTTAGCTCTTCTTTACACTCTTTCAAAATCCTAACTTTATATTATATGTTTTTTTAGCACTTTTTATAAGGCAGGAATACTTGTGCAAAGAAAATCAACTGGAGGTGACTAGGATTTTAGCCATAAATCTGCCACAAAGTACCTGGCGTGCTTATGAAATAATCAGATCTCTCTGAGTCTCTTGCAACTTTCGAGGGAGAAGGTTGAATTAGTGACAAAAATAATTTATAAGGATCCCTTCTACTGAAATCATGCTTAGGTTTATAAATCTAGCTGTCAAACAGATTACTCCCTACATTCCATTCCAGCAGTCAGCACCCCAATTACTAACCATAGTGAATAACAAAATTTACTGTATTTTGATAATATCCAGTCTGATGAATTCAAAATAAAGTAACAAAGAAAGGACCAAACTTTTTCACAAAATACAGATAAATGTTTCCCGATTTTAAACACTTTGAAAGATACTGAATTAAATAACCACCAGGTGAATAAGAAGCACATGCTTTTGATTGACAAGGTTCTTCTGAGATGTTTCTCTCATTGACACTACATGACCTTAGAAAATCTTTGTAGAGGTGAAGTAATTTTAGAATAGAAGCCATTTATAAAATAATTAACTAATTTAAAGTATTTTTCTATGGTTACATGACTCATGTTCTAGCCTTCCCCTTTTCCCTCCCTCCTCCCAGAGCCAATAAGCAATTCCACTGGGTTATACATGTATTAGCATTCAATATCTATTTCCATATTCTTCATTTTTATAATAGAATAATCTTTTGAAAACCAAAACCCCAAATCCTATAGCTATATAAACAAGTGATAAATCATATGTTTTTCTTCTTCATTTCTTCTCCCACAGTTCTTACTCTTGATGTGGATAGCATTATTTCTCATAAGTCCCTCAGGATTGTCCTGGATCATTGCATTGCTATTAGTAGCAAAATCTATTAAAGTTGATCTTTCCACAATGTTTCACTTTCTGTATACAATATTCTCCTGGTTCTGCTCATTTTACTTAGCATCAGTTCATGGAGGTCTTTGAAGTTCATATACAAATCATCATTCCTTACAGCACAATAGTAGAATAGAGGCCATTTTAGAGCAAGTCAGATGCATTCATATATTATTGTTGGTGGAGCTGCATGGTGGTCCAAATTTTGGAAAGAAAATATATTTTTGGATTTATAATTTAAAAATTAAATGCTCATATCATTTGACCCAGAGATCTCACTTACACTTACTCACTATATCCTAAGAAGGTTAGAGTTGACAGAAAGGTCCAACATATACCAAAATACCTATATCAACACTTATTATGGTAGTTGAGTACTGGCAGGAGAAGTGGGGTAGGTCTCCAACAATTGGGAATGACTAAACAAATTATGATAAATTAATGTAATGGGATATTATTGAACTATAAGAAATCAAGAATATAAGGAACTCAGAAAAGCTGAGGGATACATATAAACTGGTATAACACGAAGTAAACAGAATCAGGAAGAAAATATACACACTGTTTACAACAATATTTATCGATTTAAAAAAATAAAAGAACATGGTAATTATATTGACCAAGCTTGACCCAAGAAAAAAATGAGAAAATACAGCTCCCACTCATCTTTGCAGTTGTAGAGTATCTGCGAACATAGTTACATGGGCAGCTATAGTTGTGGAAAGTTGCATGTATACCATTAGACAATCAATGAATTGCTTGATTTTGTTTATTTGTTTTTTGTTTTTCTTTTTTGAGTCTTTGTTACAAGGATTGAATCTATCAGTAGGGGAAGGGGATGAATATATTTAGAAATAAATGTCAGGTAAAAATAAAAGGTATCAATAACAATAAGATTTTTTTAAAACAACAGGAATGATTTATGTAATGATCCAGTGAATCTAATCCTCCTGACTATGGTCATCTAGAAATAATTGCCACAAATCTACAAATAGAAGCCATCCAAAAGTTATTGTAAAAGTGAATAAAATAGTTCACCTGTGTATTAGTAATAAAAATGTTGCATTTATATGTTTGTTACATTAAAATACTCAGTTCACTCCCTCCCCCCTTCACCTTCATTAGAGAAGTCATCATTTGACAAAAAATATGCATATATAAAATTAAGTCTTGCTTATTTCTATTTATCTGTTCTTTTTTGGGAGGTGAACCTACACAAGGTATTTTTCAAATACTATTCCCATTGCTGTATGTATTGTTCTCATAGTTCTGCCCATTTCACCCTTCATAACTTCATGCAGGTCTTTAAAATTAACTTGTTTTTCATTTCTTACAGTGTAATAGTATTCCATCATAACCATGCACCACAATTTGTTTAGCCAATCCCCAATTGATGGGCATCCCTTCAATTTCCAGTTCTTTGCAACTACAAAGATAGTTCTTCCTTCTTAGAGTCAGTGATTATAGCACCCTAAGAGTACTTTTACCTTTTTCAGAAATATCACAAGTAAACACATGCTACAAACCAATCCATGTCCTGCTTCTTCCACTTACCAGAAATGAAGAAATTTAGTTATATCTCTGAATTCTAAGTTCCTTTGTTGTTTTTTAGTTGTTTCCTTTTTGTCCAATTCTTTGTGACCCTATTTGGAGTTTTCTTGCCCAAGTTATTGGAGTGATTTGCCATTTTCTTCTCCAACTCATTTTATAGATGATGAAACTGGGACAAACAAGATTAGGTGACTGGCCCAGGATCATATAGCTGGTAAGTGCCTACTGTCATATTTGAACTCAGGAAGATTAAGCTTGCTGACTTTAGGTTCAATATTCTATCCACTATGCTACCTATATGCCCTTCTTAATTCTTAATAAAGTGTTTATGCCATTAGACTAGAAAAATCAAGATGATCTAATGAAGATATGTGTTTCAGTACATGTTGGGGACCTACCTTATAGACTATTCTGTTTCTTAAACTGAGTAAAAATAAATGCTATCTATTGCTGATAGGTCCATGTCTTAGCTACAACCTCTCCGTCCAGTAGATGTGTCCCATTTCCTTTAGGCAGCGACTGTATCTTTCATTTGCTTTAGTGGTATGATTACTGAAGACAAAAGTTAACACCTACTGTCAATATCTCCAACTCCAAACACCACCTGTGGTGTTGGGCTGACGTGACTTGGCTTTAACCAACTTGTTTTATAAAGACTACAGAACAAAGACAGCCTGGCTGAGTTCAGACAGTGTGTTACAGTGCCTGCCACATGCCTCATGGCAGTTACATTTGAATCTGACACAAAACTACTTTGTTTTCTTCTTCCCAAAAGTTTTCTAATTCATAGGCTACTAGTATCCTGGAAGAAGGGGCAAAAAAGGGGAAGAGACAAAAGTGGAAGAAAAAGAAAAGATATAGAGAAGGGGGAAACTACCTCAGGTTTCTATAATAAGAGCAGCTAAAGATGCCCCCCTCCAAATGCACAGACTTCAAACACAAAGGAAAGAAAACCCAGCCATTGGACCCTGTAGGGCAGAGTTTTGAAGTAAATTCAACTGTGGTACCTTATTTCTAATTCAAAGAAGACATTGTGGAAAAAAATCTAACTGAGTTATCTGTTTGCCACATCAAAGTTGGGGCCAAGGTTGAGACTAGATATAGAGGGAGAGGAGGGAAATGGTCTCCTTACTGTTGTATTTTGGATAGGGGAAGAACTCACAGCCAGGTCAGAGGTTATGGGGAAAAAAAGACATAGATCATAGAATTTAGAGCTAGACCTTAAAAAGCATCTTGTTCAACTTCCTCCATTAACATGACAGAATTGAGACCAGTTTTAACTTTGAAGGCTTATAAAATCTTGTAGTCTCTTCCTAGCAATAAGAGCCAGGTATCTTATGAGGAATTTGATTACTAGTCTATCTCATTCCTTTGGTGGCCATTTTTCAGTCAATAAGCACATTGAAAAGTGGGATTTATGAAGATGATTTAAAAATATTTTGGTTAACTACTTGTCCCAGTGTAATCCTATGGATTTTGTTTTATGCATTTAAAAACTTTTTTTTTTCCTAGAAGAGGTCCATAAACTTCACCAGACTGCCAAATGGTTTAGAACCCCTAGTACAGGGGACACAGTATTGGCACCTGGAGGCAAAGGAGACTGGGTGCAAATTCTGCCTCAAAGTTACTATTTGATGCTGTACAATGCATAATTCTCCCTGTCTCAGTTTCCTTATCTGTAAAGTGAAGGGTTTGGATTCAATGGTCTCTAGCTAGAAAGTCACTTCTAAGTATATAAAAATGGATCCTAGGAAAAGATCTTTTAAACATCTATTATGTTTTAAGTGTTGAAAAATGGTATTACATAGTAGATTGTGGACAAGCCTTAGAGTCAAGAAGACCTGGCCTCAAGTGTATCCACTGACAGAAACTAGCCACAATAATAATAGTAGTACCAATAATAGTAACAACAACAAAAATGATAAAAATATTAGTAATATCACTTTATATCACATTTTAATGTTTACAAAGCACTTTAAATATTCTATTTTTTCAAGTATAATGAAAACAGTATGACAGTGTTGCTATTACTATCCTTATTTTATAACTGAGGAAACCAAAACTGAGAGGCTTTAAGTGACTTGTCCGGGATCACATCATAATGGTCTGAAGCAGAATATGAATTCAGTTCTCCTGACTTCCAAATCCAGCATTCTATCCATAATACCAACTAGTTTGGGGACTTACTTTAATTTAGTTTATAGATAATCTTTGAAACATGGGTATGAGAAAGCAAAAAAAATATGCAGCACAAGATAGAAGGCTATGTAAAGAATATGAAGACATAAAAGATATCTTTATTTTTAAGGCTTGGCAACCTAGTAAGGGAAAAGGAATAGATAAAAAAGGAAAAATTAAATAACGCAAGGCAGGGTATAATTTCTTTCACAGATTCATAGATTTAGAGGTGAAAGGGACCTCAAAGACCATCTAGTTCAACAACTTTATATTATTTCTATTTTAATGTAATATTTTCCATATGAATTTTAAAGATAATATTTCTATATACAAAGTAGAACAGAAAAAATATTGTATATAAAACTAGAAACCACTATTATGAATAGCTTTCTTTTAAAAAAAAGTCAGAAGCATTTATTAAGGACCTACAATATGCCAGGCATTATGCTAGGCACTGGGGATACAAATAAATTTTTAAAAATATTCCTGACTTAAAGAAACTTAAAATTTAATGGAGAAGCTCAAATAAATTCAACATGTTACTTCCAAAACTGTCTTGCTTAACTATATTTCCTTCTAAACATCTTTTTGTTCTCTTTTTTACATTTTTAAGTTGCTTCAGTTACCCTTTCCTTTTCTAGCAAGACTATATCTTTTTATTTTAACTGCATTGGACTGGCTTGGCAAAACGTCTTAAATCATGTAATAGAAGATATCCATTTTAACTTCTGTTATCTTCTCCACTCTATGTCTGCACATCAGCTCTTCCATCCATTGTTGTTGAGGGGATGTTTTTCCTTCTCTTCTAACTTGTTTTTGATGTGACATTTTAAATCATGTATTGATCTGAAGCTTATTATGGTATATATTCTTTGAGAACTTCATCTAACTTGATTTCAACTGGTCTATTTTCCAGGTTTCATAACACTTTTTGTAGACTTAACCTAGTAGTTAAGGTCTTTGGGTTTATGAAACATTGTGCTATTCTGTGCATTTGCTTATGTTAAGTTATATATCTAACTTGTTTCACTGATTGACTTTTTTATCTTTTCCTCAGCCAGAAATAAATAGTTTTGATGGTTGGAGCTTTCTGTTATAATTTAAGAACTAGTACTTCTGGTCATCTTTTTTTCCATTATTTCCCCTTAGAAACCCAACTTTTTTTTCTTCCAGATGGATTTTATTATTCTTCCTTAATACTTTAAAACAGTGTGCTGGTTGTTTGGATGTAGGTACTGAATAAACAAATTAACTTATATGAATAACTCTCATTTTCATGATTTTGGCATGGTCTAGCCATGAACAATTAATATCTCTCTACTTATTAAACCTAATTTCATTTTTGTAAAGTGAGTTTTTTTCTTTGATTTCAAATAGTTCTTTTACATATCTTCATGGGTAGCCTAAATATTGTATACATTTCATAGTTATCTTGACTGGAAATTTTCTGTCTTTTCCCTTGTAGTGTTATTTATAATATACATACAGACAGGATGAATGTTTTGGCTTATTTTATATCCTGTTTCTCTGCTAAAGAATTTAACTATTTTAATTAATTTTAGTTGACTGCTTATAGTTTTCTATGAAGACTATTATATCGTCTGCAAAAAAATGTTTTCTTTCCTTAATCTTATTTGTTGAATTTTTTTTTTGTTTTGCTATAAGCTAGCATGTTTAGCACTATGTTGAATAATAGTGATAATGAACATTCCTATTTAATACTTATCTTATTAGAAAGGTCTCTAGTTTATCACAATTGCTGGCTCTTGATTTTAGATAAATAAAATTTACCATATTAAGGAATAATCAATTTAATTCTATGACTTTTAGTATTTTTAAACAAATAGGATATTGAATTTGAAAAAGCTTTTTCAGTCTTTATTTGATATAATCATATTTTTATATTTTTATATTGATCATACTTATTATATTTATATTTTTCCTAATATTGAACAAACCTATTCTTGGTCACAATGTATACTATTTTTCTATTGGATATTATTATAGCTTTTTTGAAAATATTTTATTTTAAATTATTGTGTCATTATCAATTAGAAATATCAGGCTCTAGTTTTCTTATTCTGATTTATCTTTCAGTGGTTTAGATAATCAAAACTATACTTATATCATAGGAATTATTTGGTAGAATCTATATTTTCTTAATTTGCAAACAGTTTTATTATCATTTTGTTCTTTAAATGTTGATTAAAATTCCTATAAATCCTTTTGGTCCTAAGATATCCCCCCACCAACTTGAGATTTCATTGCTGATTTGTTCAATTATTTTAAGTAATTTGGATATTTAAATTGTGTATAGTTGTTCTGGTAACCTGGCATTTTACACTTTTATGCATTCATCGACTTTACTTAAATTACCAGTTTTGCTGGCATGTAATTAAATAATATAGTTTATAAAAATTCCTTCTAGTCTTTATTTGCTGTCATTTCTCCTTTTTAATACTTGATACTTATAATTAGGTTTTCATCTCTTTTTAATTATACTGGTTAATCATGAACCTTTTTACTGTTTTTGTTTAATTTCTCAAATTTTTATTTAGTTATTCAATTTTTACTTTCAATTTTTAAAATCTCTTGGCATTTTCCCATTTTGGTATTTAGTTAAGAGGTTTAAATGTATTGGGTTTTAGTTTCTTTTCTTTTTTAGTTGCATGCCCAATTCATTCACATATTCTTTTTTTTTTTTGCTATTTATAAAAGTATTTGAGATATAAAATTTCTCCTCAATCCTACTTTGGCCACATTCCAGAAGTATTAGTATACTGTCCAAGTATTCTCAGTTTCTTTGATGACTTTTTTTGTTTGTTTCTATTATTTATTCTTTTGCCCACCAATTTTTTCAGATTTCATTAGTCAACAATTTTGTCATTTTCAAAAGTTTTTATTATATATAATTTTATTGTGTGATGGCTCATAAAATGTGTTTAATATTTCTGCTTTCCTGAATTTTATATGTTCATTCCCTAGTACATGGCTTTTTTAAGGTGTCATGTATAGCTAAGACATAAATATCTTTATTTTCTCATTTAGTAATTTCCACAGATCTCTAGATTCCATTTCTAAATTTCCTAAATTTCTATACAGGTCTTTGGCTTTTTCCTTTTAATCTTTTGGTTAGATTTGTTTCTAACCTAGAGGTACATTGAGGACGTTATTTATTAGAGTTTTGTTGTCTATTTCTTTTCATAACTTATTTAGTTTTTCTCTAAAGTTTTTTGATTCTATGCCATTTATTGTGTGTGTGTGTGTGAGTTTATGTCTATGGTACATTTAAATATAATGTATTTTTCTTGTTCACATCTTTTTAACTATGTTTTCTGTATACTATTGACTTGCCTGAGATCATAATTATTATCCTTGATTATATTTAATTAAGATATAACAGATTATATTACAATACCTAATTTTAAATGTATGAATTAAGTTTCAATTATTTCTTTATAAATTGTATGTTGTTGGATTCTACTTTTTAATCCATTCTTCATGCTTTCTCTTTTGTATAGGTGAGTTTATTCCATTCACATTCATAGTCATGAGTATGAATTGTGAATTCCCTACATCCTATTCTTTCATACATTTCCCTTTTTGCCACATAGAAAAGTGTTGATAGGAATAGGATAAAAAAATAATAAATATTTTATGCAAGTTGCTTCCCTTCTCTTACACCTCTTCTCTTCCCCTCTTCACCCAGTACTTGGTTATAAACTCTTACCTTTTATTCCTTCCTCAAGGACAAAAATATTTTGTTACTTAATAACAGAAATTAGCAGACTAATAATGTCAATCTTTCCTTAAACATCAGACAACCTTTCTGGCCTCAGTTAACATTTCTCTCCAGGTTCTATTTTTTCTTGTTAAGAAAGAAAAAGGACATCCTAGTTTTATTGTTTTGTTATTCCCAGTGGCACTGACTTTATCCCTCCATCCCTACCTTTTTTCTTCCTTCCTTCCTTCCATCCTTTTACTGACTATTTCTAATATCTCTCTTCCACTCCCCCTCTCTCTCCCTTTATCTCCTATTCCCTCTCTTTCTTCTTCTCCTTCTCCTTTTCCTCTTCTTCCTCCTCCTTCTTCTCCCTCTCCCTCTCTTCTTCCATACTTTGCTTATGACTTTACATATAACTGAATTTTTTTATTCTATTCTTTTCTTTCTGACTCCAAAGTTGGTTATATCATCAAATCCAAGTCTCCCTTCTCCCTATTATACAAAGAAGGTAATTCCGAGTAAAGTAACTTTGCTAATAGTCTCACAAAATAATAGTTCATTTCCATTAATGCTTCATGGTTTGCAAAGCACTTGCTCCACTGTTGCTCTGTAAAATAAGTGGTCAAAATATTATTCTCACTTTTGTATATAAGGAAATTAATGGTATATAAAAAGAAGTGACTTGCTCTTAGTCATATAGAGAGTGTCAAAGATTGGGTATCAACCCAAGTCTTCAGATTCCAGGTTCAATATGCAGGTTTCTATCTATAGTTTATTTCTCCCATTCTTGAGCACCATAATACCAACAGAATATGATAAAATATAAGGGTAGGAAGAGGAACTAGAATTGTGATTCTAAAGGTATAGGTGAGGAAATATCAGCTCCTATCAATATACTTTCTCTCATTATATAAGAGAAAAATATTAATAATAATAAAAATTACAACCATTGTTTATGTAGTGTTCTAAGATTCACCATACATTGGGGAAAAGAGGGAAAGGGATAAGTGTTTATGTAGTGTCTACTATATACCTGGCACTGGCCCATGTGCTTTTAAAAAATGTGTCTATATAATTTTTAATAATCATTTTCTGACAATTTTCAATCTATGTTCTCTCCCTCTCACCCCTCCAAAGAGGATAAGTAATATGACCTAGATTGTACACATTTTATCATGCAATACATATTTCCATGTTTAGCATGTTATGAAAGAAGACACATATTGCTTATTCTAAAGAAAAAATTCATTTAGGAAATACAGTGAAGAATGATATGCTTAAATCTATAGTCAGACTCCATCGGCTTTTTTCATAGTAGTGGATTGCCTTTTTCATCATGCACTCTAGCAAATGCCTTATAAATATTATCTCATTTGATCTTCACAACAACTCTGTAAGGTAGTTACTGTTATTACCCCCATTTTATAGTTGATGAAATTGAGAGAAACAGAAGTTAAGTGACTTGCTTCAAGTATCTAAGGCTGAATTTGAACTTAAAATTGTCCTTACTCTAAGCAAAGCACTATCTATTACATCACCATCTGCCTCAGTATGAGCTACCTCTCATCATCTCTTTGGGCTTCACAGCAACTGTGTAGTAAGTATCCCTCCTTTATAGATGAAGAAACTGAGACTCAGGAAGGTCACACAGTCTTATATCATAGGACCATAGAAAGTGGCATGGATGTTAGAAAGAATTTTGTCTAATGCCTTCATTTTATAGATGAGGAAAATGAGGCCCAGAAAGGAAAGTACAGGTAAATGGACAGTAAATATTAGGGCTAGGATAGGAACTTAACCAAATCCATTTCTCTTCCCACTACACAAATGAAGTAGCATAAGGTGAAAGATCTAGTGAGTGTGCGAGATAGGATGTGAACCTTTGTCTTTCTAACACCAAATCTAATATACAACCTACCACATCATGTTGTTTATATATATTTACATATATAAAAATATATATACAGGCATTATACACACACACGCACACGTGCTCACACACACACACACACACACACACACACACACACACATTTCTCACTCTCCATTGGCCAGATGTTGTTTAGTCAAAAGAAACCCAGGAAATAAGAAATTTATCTTTTTTTGGAATAATGTGTAAAGAAAGATGGCAGAAAATAGATTTTTTTTACCAATGAAATCACATACAAGTCAATTTCAATAATCATTTTTAGAGATAAATTGAATACATGAAAATCAAAATATAAAATTCAGACATGAGTCCTGCTTGTACAGATTGATGCAGATGATTCCTCATTTACTTGTGAGACATAACATATTGCTTGAATATTTTTATCTCTTCAGTCCTTATTCAGAATTTTTTTCTTTCTTCATCCCTAGATTTTGAGGAGAAAATGAGATCACACTCCCCTTTTAACCTTTCTCCTGATGGGCTACTTTGGTTGACAGTAGCAGTGAAGCGATGTTTCTGATGGTGGGTCAGAGCAGTCAAAGAAACATGATTTGTGAATCATAGAAATAGAAAGAAACAGTTTGAAAGAATTAGAAAATGTTATTAGCTACACCTATTGAGGCTTCAGCTTTTTCACAGAACTTATAAAGAGAGCAGAAAGAGAGAATTATTCTTTTGGATCTATGGACTGAGTCGCAGACTTTATTCTGTCAATGGCATGAGTGCTTAACTCACGAAATTTCTACTTCTCCTTTCCTTCTCTTCTCCTTCCCTGATTTTAGTCATAAAACATTTATTTAAAAGTCACCAATATCACATATACACACAAAATTATATATATATATATATATCCATAGGCATGTATATTCACATATGTGTTCATATCTGTATGCCTAAGTATGAAATTGTGAAAAGAGATGGACCAATCATGTATCTTGAGAGAGAAAAACAGATAGACATTCTAAGACCCTCACTGCTATCTACAAAATAATAGCAAGTGTCTCAGAGTTTTGATGTAGTTTTACGCTTTAGTTTCTTAAAACTGCACTGACGTTTGGGACATCTGTATTAAAAGAATGAAAGTTTCCAACACTTGCAGTAAATGCCGGTTTTATGGAAAGAAACCTAAGAATCGAATAAGGGGTTGCAATCTGAAGAAGTGGAAGGTGTCCTTATTTTGATGAGATCACAAGTCTGTCAGAATAAGGAAATAAAAAGAGGCAGATGAAATTAGGCAAGTTAATTCAAAAGTATTTCAATTCCTTGCTTTTTTTCCTCAATTAGATGTAATCCTATCAGTCATCTTTTCTTTCAACTTTTTTCTTTATTCAGTTTGTTTTCATCAGACTTGGAAATATATTAGAAGTGATATAGTAGCTTGCCTTCATTTTAAAAATTAAGGACACAGATCTATAGAACTCAGGTGACCATATAGATAGCTATCAACAGAGTCAGGACTAGAACTCAGGAGCTTTCTGACTCTCAAATCAGTGCTCTTTGAGGACATCTTGCTTTTTATTTGTAATTAAATTTAATTCATTTTTAAAACTATTGTTTATTTTGAATCACAAAAATTTATATCAACTATCAAAGTTGTCTGTGTAGTTTCTTTCCTTTTTCTAAAGGTTTCTGACCACTCAAGTTTGGGACCCAACTTAAAAGAATAATTTGTTCTTTGAAAACTTACAAAGTACTAAGCATAGTGGAATACTACTACACCATAAGAAATAACAAGTTGGTTCATTTTTTATTTTTAAATTATTATTTAATTGATTAATTTAGGGCATTTTTCCAGGATTATAAAAATCATGTTCCTTTCCTCCCCTTCCCCCAACCCCCTCCCATATCCGACACACAATTCCACTGGTTATACATGTGTCTTTGGTCAAGACCTATTTCCATATTATTGATATTTTAATATAGACCCACATGAAATTATGAAGAGCTAAATGAACAGAACCAAGAGAACATTATATACGGCAACAGAAATACTGTTTGAAGAATGTCTTGTATATGTCTAGCTCCAGAGAAAGAACTGATCAAAAAACACAATTTTAAATATTTTTTTGATCAAATGATGCTTTCTCTAGTGTGGGAGTTGGAGAAAGAGAGAGAGAGAGAGATAGCCAGGAACTTTAATATAACAAACAGATGAATAATTTTTTAAAAATAAAATAAAATCTTAAATATTAATATTTTACCAAACATCCATAAGTGCTCAGAGTAAACATGACATAGTGAATAGTTGGGATCTCAGTAATAAAGCCCTGGGTTCAAACCATCTCTACTAGATGTGACATTGAACTTCTCTTTGCCCCCAGGAAATTCTTTAAAATTGAAAATTGTGGAGCAAACGCCAATCTTCCCTGACATAAGGAGTTCTCTACATCAATGAAATCATAGGTCCAGTCAAATGTTTTTTTTTAAAGAACACTCATAATGACTACATGCAGAGTGCATTAAGTCTAGTCTTAAAAGGCTTGTTTTAAAGAGTTATATAATGACATGATGCATATATAAACATATATATATATATATATATAGTTTTCTTTTGAACTATATCTAACAAGTTAAGGGAAAATCTAGACAACTGACAATCTAGACAATGAATAGTTAAGGAAGGTAAAATTGCCTAAAACATTAAAACAATTTTGGTGGAAGTTTTTGTTTTGTTTTGCTTTGCTTTGATCTGAATTTCCCAAATTCATATATCAGGTTTATGTTTTACTTTGCATGCCTACACATAGCCACATTAAATAAATTCTGACAGCTATTGGGTAGGAACCATAAAATCAAAAGAAGGGAAGAAAACAGGATAAGGCAAAATGAGGATATATTGTTAACTATATAGATATGTATACACATATCTAATAATATATCACAGCTTCAAGGAAATTAGAAAACAAACACTTGCAGTTATTCCAGGCATTGCCCGTGTAATATTACCACCCACAGTGTGTTTTCTGGCACTTTGTTGGATGCTGTTAAAATGAATCAACCAATGGGGCTCCTGCCACATCCCCCAGGAGCCTCTGCCACAATGTTATATAACTAAGCATTAGAATATTCTTTTTCTGATTAACTGTCTCACAGTTTCTCTCCAATGTATCCCCTGTGGATTTCAGAAAATTATAGAAAGCTAGTCTCTGAACAAGAGTGGGAGATATGCTGCATTCCTGCCTGAAAACTATACTTCCTGCTAAGTTCAAGATATTGCATTGACAACTTCCAGAAAGCAGCATGACAATGTGGAAAAGATCGATTTTACTTCTGTTTGTTTTTATCCTTGCATCCTTCAAAGTTCACTCTGAAGTCATTGGAAGTTCTAATAGTCTCCCTCCCAAGAAGAGATCTAAATATGAACTGTATTGAGATGAAGCTGGTCCAAGAACATAAATAGCACTTCTGTAACTCTAATCACAAAAACAGTTAGTTGGTTAATCATAAGGATGGGTCCTAGAGGCTAAGGAAAAAGGACAGAATAGTCATTTCTATATCTACTATATGCTGATCATTGTGCTAAACACTTTTTAGAATTATCTCATTGGATCTTCACAAAAATTCAATAAAGAAGGTGTTTTTATTGTTCTCATTTTACAGTTGAGAAAACAGAAGCAATCAGAGGTTAAGCAACTTGCCCAGTTTCACATAGCTAGTAAGTGTCTGTGGCTGAAATTTGAACCCAAGACTTCCTTTTAACCCAGTACTCTCTCCCCAGTACCACCTTCTTGTGGTGAGGAACAAAATTCCTTTAAGGAATCTAATCTAACCACCCAAGAATGCCAACCAGGAGAGACAACCCTGTCCTCTTCTTCTCTCCTTACCTTCATTCCTAGTGACCATACTCTCTCTGGACTACCTCCCTCCTAATTCTCCATAGAGCATGGAACATTGGAGCATTATAAAGTGAAGGACTAGAATGACTCCATATCACAATGATCAGGAAATCCCTTTCTGAAAAAATATCCTGTCATATGTTCAAACCTGGTACATAACCCTAGCTGTTCTGCCCTACTTTTATTCTGCAGGTTTGGGTACTTAATGTTGAAGGAATTGAACCAAATGAGGTGGAGAATTATCTATCTTGGGTCCAGATAAGGAAATTGTATTGAGCAATTTTTATTCAAAATCCATGTTTATCTGGAACAGACACCAAAAGAATAACTTTGGATGCCATTTTTTACAATGAAAGACTTGCCCAAATGCCATTTCCATTAAGCCTCTCTCTCTGTGGAACTGTCAAAATAATTGTCCTGATGTGGACAGCTAACTATGTCACCTCCCTGCTTAGATGCCTTCAGTGCCTGCAGGATAAAGTTCAAATGCCTCAATTGGGCACTTCAACTTCTTAGCAATCTGACTCCAGCTTACCTTTACAGACTTTATTCACCTTAGTTCCCTTCATACACTTTTCTGTCCAACCAACCTAGTCTATACAATGCACTTGGCATTCCTTCTCCTGCCTTTAGTGTTTTACATGCCTTCCTTACCCTCAGCTCTAAGAATCTCTAGTTTTCATTCAGACTTAGCTCATGTTAGGTCAGGGTCCCCTTTTATGAATCCCATAGTCAGTAAGTGTTCTCTCCTTCAATTATCTTATGCATGCTTATCTGTTTGTAAGTTATATCTCCCCAAAGTCTGTAAACTACTTAAAGGGAGTGGAAAGGATCGCCTGGTCTATTTCTGCTGATATTTGAATGGGACCTTTGAATAGTGGTGGTTGGGGCAAATTTTGTAAATACCTGTTATAGGGAAGGAAGGAAGAGGCACTGAGCCTTTGGGGAAAAGGTAAAGAGGTCTCTTATAAAGAGTTTTGGGAATAGATTCCTGAAACAAAAAAGGTTAATAAGAAACCACTCACTGTCTAGACTATAACATTGGTAGTAAATTTGTGCCACCAAATCCAGTATTCAAATAGGATACCTTCTAAGTATAAAGTATCTCCTGAAGTCTTGTCACATTTGTACATAAAGAAGGGCTTGACTCTGGCATCTAAGCCACTATCATACCAGAAGATCCCCAATGGATTCATCAGGTCACTCCAGTTTCCACAAGGGTTACAAAGATTAGATAACCAAGGGAGGGAGTATCATGAGTTTATGACAGCCAGTATCTGGGTGAATCTTTTGGGAAATTTCTTCAACAGATTATTGCAGACAGGGCCAACCTGAAACCCTTGTAGTTAACCAAATGATCTCATGTAGTTAACATTAAGCAATATCAGTTACATGGGTGGTGGTATGAATGAAAGTTATTTCTTCTCTAATGATGGAGACTAAGAAATACAGAATACTTAACTGTACCAGCACACCTTATAATAACTCCCTGGCATCCATGAAAAAGGCACGTCTGGCTTATTTTACAGTGCACTGAAGAGAGCTGGACAAAATCTTCATTCCCCTTGCTGTTACCATGTTTGACCTTGTTAATCTGGTAGGTCAATTTGCCCAGGCCCAGTTGCTATTGACTTTATCAACCATTTTTTTTCTCTCTCTTTCTTACTATTGTTAAGACTAATCAGGAGCAAGTCACTTTCACTTGAGGAATATCAAATGCTTTCACCTTCTTTTCCTATCACTTCCTTAATTTTCCCTCAAACTACCACATTTTGATGGTCAGAGACCTGATAGAGGGTTCTCTTCTTGAGAGCATTGCTGTATGGTGCCATAGTAACACTGTAAGTTTTGAGTGAGTCAGAAAAGAAAATGGTGGCTAATTCTACTAGATCAAAAGGTGGCCACTTTGAGAGAAAAAGGACAGGAAATTGACTCTAAGGATATCCAGAGTACAGCCAGAGAAATAATTTTTTTTAAAAAGCAATGAATAAACAGTTAAATGCCAACTGTGTGACAAACTGTGCTAAGGGCTAGCAATACAATTAGAGGCAAAAGATAATTTCTGCCCTCAAGGAGCTTACAATCTCTAATCTAAATGGGGAATAAATATGGTAGATGGGGAAAATCTAGATTTTCTGTAATAAATAATTAACACATGTTTGCCTGAAGTCTAAAGAGGAATCTGATAAGCTTATTAAATTATTTCTTTTCTAAAGAAGGCATACTCTTCACCTGGAGATCTTGATGGCTCAGATTTCCTGAATCAACTCAAAATCTATCTCTTTTTATTGGAGCCCAAAATTGGCTATTGTCTTAGAAGATATAAAGCAGCCTGAAAATTAATCTCTCTCCATAGGCCATTATAAGCCTGGGGGACCCATATTTACAAATGTTTTCCCTAAAGGCCAAGCCAAGTGCAGCCTTTGACATGCTCCTAGAGGTTGCCAGAAAAAAAAAATTACTTTCAGGTTTCTGTAGATGTAAGAGACCCAGAGTCACAATTTATTAAATAATACTTTTTTTAAACCTTATCTTCCATCTTAAAATCAGTACTGTGTATTGGTTCCAAGGCAGAAGGGTGGTAAGTGCTGGGCAATGGGAGTTAAGTGATTTGCCCAGGGTCACAAAGCTAGGAAGTGTCTGAACTAGATTTGAACCCAGAACTTCCTATCTCTAAGCCTGACTCTCAATCCACTGAGCCACCCAGTTCCCATCTTATATATCACTTTGAAAAACAGTTGTTCATCCATTACTGAGCCCTAGCTACTACTGAGTAGCTGAGATAGGGTAATACAATTACTGTTCATCTCTTAGGCTACTCTAACACAATGGGTAAGACATAGATATACTGTTAAAAAAAGAAATGCTCTGTTCAGAATCATTCTTTTAGCTTTTTTAGATGTCTAAACCTAGGCTAATAGATTCCTTCTCAACTAATATACAAATCTTTCAGACTGAGACGTCCAATATTTACTCTCATATGCTGACTGCTTTGCTAACTCAGTGATCTTCGATGTATAAAGACCTGGCTCTCTCATCACCTCACCTCAAAGTAGATCCTATGTTCTTAGTATCTATTTGTATTTCTCTATAGGATGGAAACTCTTTGAGGGAAAGTACATTTTTTGGTTTGTTTTTTTTTCTTCATAACTTCAACATCTAGCATAGTGCCTGGCATATAGAAGCCACTTAAAATATTATTGTTGAATGAAAAATAAATAAAGCTAAACACAGTTTATTTTCTCCACTACACTAGGCTGTAATTATCTATAAACTGCTAATAACACCCTTTCCCTTTTTCTCCCAACTATTCTTCTGAACAATAGAAAATAAAGGAATAAACTAAGTACTTTTAAAAAACCGAATGATTCACATCGTATTTCCTAATGCATTTGAAAGACTCATCCTAATTTATGTAAATGATCTGTTCTTATTTTATTCCATTGGCTTGGTCCTATCTCTGTCTCTTGATTTGTGTCCTTCTCCTCTTTCCAGTATTCACTTTCCTACATCACGTTCTTTCACCCTTTCACCCTCTATGACCACTCCTTTATTCCTTGTCACCCTCTCTCCATTTTGTTATCTTATCCCATGATTTCTTGCTAATTACTGTCTGTAGCAAAACTGTTTATAAACCTTGGTTATTCACATAAAGTTCCCTTCTTCCCATAAAATAAAAAAAAAAAACTGGGCGGGGGGAAGAGGAGACTTTGTTTCCTGCAGACAGTTTTGACAAAATTCTTCTAGGGATAAGTCACCTTTTTACCTACATTTTGGGGAATTTGGTTAAAATGTGTCTTGACGTGGCAACTATTTTTACATAAAAACAAAGAAAATTCAGATGTTGACTATTTCTTCTATCACCAACAACTCTTTTTCTGTTGTGATATATTTCTTACTTTATAATACAAAATATATCATGTTGTTGTTGAGTTGTTTCAGTGGTGTCTGACTCTTCATAACCCAATTTGGGGTTTTGTTGGCAAAGATAGTGGAGTGTTTTGCCATATCCTTCTCCAACTAATTTTACAGATGAGGAAACTGAGGCAACTAGGGTTGAGTGACTTGGTCAGAGTCATACAGCTAATATGTATCTGAGGTCACATTTGAACCCAGGTCTTCTTGACTCCAGGACCAGCACTTTATCTACTCTGCCATTTAGCTGCATAAAGGTAGAAGTATGGTAGAAATTGAAAGTGATACAACTGAATGCCATACACTAATAGATTATAATTCTAATATTCTAATGGATCTGTAATGTTATCACTGTGAGCATTCCTTCTAATAACAGAGGAGTTATAGATGCCTTGTGATATGTCTATGGTTCTTTCGCCTATATGACTAGTCCATGTTCTCCCATAAATTTTCCACAGGGAATTCAGTCAACATCCTGGCGACCTTCCTTGATTTGTCTTGACATCATGAGGATCCAATGGGCTACATGGTCTATCCCTTACCTCTAAGTTATTTTTCCTAACTAGGGTGTAAGCTCTTGACTAACTAAGAATATGTCAACTAAGCTGGCCTATTTCTGCATTAATAATTAGGATGCAATTAAGAGTGATGTTCTTTTTTATTTTAATTTTATTTTGTCAATTTAGAACATTATTCTTTGGTTACAAGAATCCTATTCCTTCCCTCCTTCCCCTCCACCACACTTCCCACAGCCAATGTGCAATTCCACTGGGTATTACATGTGTCCTTGATCAGAACCTATTTCCATGTTGGTGTTTGCATCAGGATGTTCATTTAGAGTCTATATCCCCAATCATATCCCCTCGACCCATGTATTCAAGCAGTTGTTTTTCTTTTGTGTTTCTACTCCCACATTTTTTCCTCTGAATGTGGATAGTGTTCTTTCTCATAGGTCCCTCCGAGTTGTTAAGGATCACTGCATTGACACTAATGGAGAAGTCCATTACATTCAATTGTACCACAGTGTATCAGTCTCTGTATACAATGTTCTCCTGGCTCTGCTCCTTTCACTCTGCATCAATTCCTGGAAGTCGTTTCAGTCCCCATGGAATTCTTCCACTTTATGATTCCTTTGAGCACAATAGTATTCCGTCACCAACATATACCACAATTTGTTCAGCCATTCCCCAATCGAAGGGCATCCCTTCATTTTCTAATTTTTTGCCACCACAAAGAATGCTGCTATGAATATTCTTGTACAAGTCTTTTTCTTTTTTATTACTTTGGGTAAGAGTGATGTTCTGATAAGACCTTATGGTTAGTAAGTTCAATCACTTTATGGAACAATTAATTTCACACAAACTCTGTTCTGTAGCTACAGACAGAAATCATCCTAAGGAGAAACAGGTAAATTTGTGCATAGTTCAATATGACCTCATCACTAATACTAGGGAAAAAACAACAACAATAACTCAAAGCATATTAAGAGAAGACTAGAGCTTAGAGTAAGTGGCAGCCTTATTATATACTCTGCTCTAGTCAGACTGCATCTGGGTCCAATTCTAGGAACTAAGCTTAAAGAGGAAATTAATAATTAACAACTTGTCCAATGGAGAATAACAAGAATGATGAAGTTTCTCAAAACCATGCCATTTAAGAACTAGTTGAAGGAATTCTAAATGTTTACAGAAGAGAAATTTGGGTGGGGAATGAGAGGGAGACCTGAGAGGTCCAGTGATTAAATAGATTCTTCTTGGCCACAAAGGACACAACTAAGATTAGTTAGTTGGAAGAAACTGCATATAGTCCAGGATTTCAGCCTCCAACAGAAGGAAAAACTTTTTATTAACGATTAAAACTGTCCAAAAATGAGTAAACTGTTTATTGGTAGGATTAAGAGAAAGGGGAACATTGAAGTCCCCAATCCTGAAGATGTTTAAAAAGAGAGTACATGAATACTTGTTAAAGTTAAATTTCCAATCCTTCTTCATTCTAGTGCCTTCTCTTTTTAAATTATTTTATTAATTCTGCATATAGCTTATATATATACATATATATATATATATATGTTTGCTTATTGTCTCACTTATTATCAGCCCTTTGAGGGAAGGGACTATCTTTTGTTTCTTTTTGTATCCAGTGCTCAACAGGATACCCAGCACATAATAGGTGTTTAATATTTATTGATAACAAACTCACTATATTTATGTGATTCTTTATGCTATCAATCAGGAGCTTTGTTTTGACATAGGGTTATAGATTTGGAGTTGGAAATAACCACAAAGGCCATAAACTCCAACCTGCTTATTTTTCAGTTGAGGAAACTGAGGTTCAGAGAAATTAAGTGATTTTCCCAATGTATTTGTGAGTGACAGAAGTAGGTATTGAGCTCAAGTCTTTTGGATACAAGTCTGTATCTATTTTATACAAGGCTGGGGCATTGAATACAATAACCAAAAAAATCTATAATAAAAATATGTGTGTAATCTTTCTGTGAAATTATTAGCTGCATGAGGTGAGTGATAGCATTCATCTTTGTGCCCTTTGCACAGTACTCTTTATATTGAAGGCACTTAATAAATGTTTGTGAAATTTAATGTGCTGAATGAGGGGGAAAAAGGGCTCTGGAAAGAGCATTTATATTGCAGAATTTATACTTTGTACTTAAAGGAAGTACACTCAGAAAAAGCCTGCTGGTCCCTTGAAGCATTTCCTTGATGAAGAAAAGGGCCGAAGAAGGCAATTGCATTTTCTATTTCCATTTCCAAAACCAGAGGAGACCAGCAGCTATAGCAGCAAAGAAAAATATTATTTTCTGTTTCTAGTGTTTTTCCCCTTGGATGCTGAGAAGATATTTATGAAAAAGCAGTTTCATGCACTTGTTGAAATTAACACCAAAATGGATTTTCAGCTAATTAACCTATTCTCAAAGAAGGCAATGGGGAAATGTTTGATTAATGTTTAAGCTAAGATACACAACAATGTAGGCAATATTTCATCATGGCACCCAGGAGACCTGTGTGTGACACAGTCTAGAGTCTATGTGTAGCTGACTCTCCACAGGATGGGATTCTGAAGCACCAGAATGCTGTGAATTGGCTGTAAAACAATGTTGAAGAAACTCAACATAGAACAGAAGGCACGCTTTCCTTAGGAAGAATGCTGATAAAATTTTAATGAACTAACATGTTGTCATGGGGATTTGTTGCTATTCATTAATTCATTGTGCTTTTCCTCTATAGTTTTGCTGAAGTTGAGTGACAAATTGTCAAGTAACTGTTTGGGAAGCTTCAAGTTTCTCATTGATAACCTCAACTTATGGAGAAATTGTTTTAAAGGCTTACCCCTGTTGCTCATAGGGTAGTAGTGTGTTTTGCAACACAATCTGTACCCAGTTGTGTTTAAAATGAAACTGGGTCTCCTGGGAAGGCTTCTCTGCATGATAAAAATCACTCCCATATGATTGACAGATTTGGTCACAGATGCTGGCCACCCAAGGAGTGAGACCTATGCAAAGCTCTAGTATACCCATCCAGCATTCAACACAATTCAACAAACATTTACTGGGTATCTACTACATAGAAAACACTAGAATTGCTAACTAACCTCCTAAATTTGGGTACAACACTGGGCAGGAAAGAGGAACTCAGTTCCCATGGTTCTTTCCTTGGCTTTGTCCCTGAGATGGCTGCCAGATGTGCAAGTGGATGACTGTTCTGGCTTGAGAGACACTATCTTTTGAAGGCTTGAGAGATGACAATCATCATTGTCATCCCAGCCACCATCAAGTAGAATTAGTTGGTTTCCTGATTTCCTCCTCCTTTGGAGAGGAGAAGATTTGCTGAGTCTTTTTCTTAACAGGGCAGCATGGAGAGCTATGCATTGACGGCAGAACTGATGTGAATATCAACAAATCATAAGGCTGTGCAGATAGAGATTGCAAGATTGTTTCTGCATGCCAAGTGGATCTACCAACTCTAATCCCAACATGTTACATATATATCTATGTTGAGGGAAATAATTTTATCCTAATGTCTCCAACGAGCATTTGTAGATACTATAGATGTTCTTATGTTTCCTCTTGATTGTTCACCTTCACTTTCTCAAATACAGGGGTAAGAATCAGACTAATGAAATGCTCTTAAATTGAATACTTGCTTCTATATGCTAAATATAGAAAATTAAGTGAGCAGGAGTCTATCCTCCAAGAGTATTCATTCTAAAATATTTAATAGTAACATAAGCAGACATTATTGGTCATGCTTATATTCTCTCTGTCTCTCTGTGTGTCTGTGTGGGTACCTCTCTCTCCTATAATCCAAGGAGACTGAGTGATTTTTTTCTAAAGTAATAGAAATAATTAGTGGCAAAGTAAAGATGAGAATCTAGATGTTCTATCTTTTTAATTCAATGTTTTCTCATTAGTTCATGTTGTCTCCATATTGTAAATTACAAAATTCATGAATTTATTTTTTTAATTCAGATGTAGTTTTATTTATTTTTGCACAACAAATGGAGTTACATTTTATTCTATGTCAGACACTAAGTAATGAATTTATCCAATGATATTTCTTCCAAAGGTTAATCAAAGGTTTGTTCAGAGCTATAAGGAATTTTAGAAACTATTTAATAGGCAGCCTTTATATACATCTACAAATAAGGAAATTAAGTCTCAGAAAGATTAAATAAATCTTGTGCACAAGAAAAAATCAAAACTGGAATTTTAACCCAGATCTTACTGCCTCTAACTACAGTGCTTTGACCATGCACATACTACTTCTCAAAAACTCATCATCTAAATAGATTTCCTAAACAAAAAGGAAAAAACCCACAATCCATTAAATTACTAATTTCTCTGCCTTCTGGGAATGTTAGAATATAGATATATATGTATATATACAAATATATATTTTAAGAGAGACATACATAGACCTCTATGTAAACAAATTGTGAACATATACACATGTACACACTTTTATGTACATATGTAAATACAATAGAGCCTTTAGGTGATAACAGGAAAAAATCAGAAGATTTTTCAATTTTATGATTCTAGTCATAATATTTTTATTCAACTTAAATAACAATCATGAATTTAAGTAACCACTATTATTTTCTGGATTTGAAAGTAGAATGCTGGGCATTCAAGGATCTAGTTACCTATTCATCTATTTCTGTTGTCCTTAAAAAAACTATCACTTTTCTTTTTCTAATGAATTTTCTTATTTTCCCTGGAACAACTTCTTATTCTCATACCCAACTATTTTATTTCATCAGAAAAGTGTAATTTCCACTGATTTCAAATAGACATCCATAAACAGCCAAATTTGGCCCCAAAAGTAGGATTTTTATTTGGTGACCTCATAACATATCTGGGTCAGGCAAAATAACTATCTGCTAAATTAATAGGAAATTAAGACCCAAAGTCTTGGCATTTTCTGTGCCCAAACGTCTTCCAAGGACTCTACTTTAGCCTTCATTATCCAACCAGTTGATGTACTTTTCTCAGGTACACGAACAAGCAGCTCCATAACTGTCTGCAAATTTCCATCATGTGATGCCACAGTAATTAATTTGTTACGAGAACCTATAAATAAAATAAATGCTGAAATGATACACTGACTTCTGTTGTCAAAAGCATCCTCTTCTCACGCTCCCTACTCACGGGCTGCTGACATTATTTCTTGGTTATTGGCTGACAGTTCAGTGCCTTGAGTGCTGCTCTCGCTGTAGGGTTAGCAGGATAATTGACAAACCACAGGGATCAGATCCTGGGATTAGGATGACCGGACTGTCAAAACAGCCATGACAAACTCTCACATCAACTTCTACTGCAAGTCAAGTCTGTGAGGGAAAAATTCACCTTGGCAGGGCCAGGAGGGAAGTCTTTAGTTTAAAATCTTTTCCCACTGCAAAGAGTACTTCAGCAAGGGGAAGGATTCAGAATGGTTTTCCATAGATTCATCGAAAGCCATTCTTCCACAAGTCAGAGTTAATTAGAGTATTTATTATAAGTAAACATTTTTGGTCTTGTTTCATTTCACTAATGTGTCAGTTGAATGGCATGGCATTTCTGCATCTTTTATGAGATTGTAGACAAACAGTCAACTACGCAGGATAAAACCACTGTGTGTATACTCAAGTAATATGTGTATATATTTGTATCACAGGGATACACATGATGCCATGTATGTGTATGCATGTTCTCAAGTCTGGGGGTGAGGGTGATAGAGTGAGGCATACAATAATTTTGTTTGAAACATATCCAGTAACCTTTACATCAATTGGTGCATATGCATAATTCATATTAATGTATTAATAACTTGTTACAACTTGCAATCATTATTTACTGGAATAATTTCTTTTCTTTTTTGCATCTTAATGAAAATAGTTGAAACACTAGTTCAAATCACTGCCTGAATTTGTCACTTTTCCCATTTTATCTAGACTTTCTGAAATCCTACCACAGACCTTTGAAATGACAGCTCAAGTGACATCTATTTAGAAAGAAGGAGTGTTCTCTGTATGAAAACAGAGATTGCAAAACCGTTAAGGGGAAATTAAAATGCAAATACCAAAAGGGGTTATTTACTTAGTTCTGTGCCAGCTAACACATGGGATGCAGACACCTAGGATTAGAAAGATCCAATTATTTTAAAAAATATAAAACTTAAAGAATTTATTCATGTACCACTTGGGTCTTGGAATATGATCAAAATGGTTTTGGAATAGTTAATCAGGATTTTTCTTTTCCATCAGAGTCCCATTTTTCAAAACATTAAAAAAAAGGCAGAGCAAGAAGGCTGAGTGAATGTTATTTACTGACAGACACAGCAGCTTAGCAAATAGTGAAATGTTCAAAAACAAGGATTGGAAATAAGATGACATTAAACTATCAGTTTTTGTCTATGAAAACTGACATTTTGGGACAGTTTTGTTAGAATTTGTGAATTTGGAAAACAGCAAAATTTTGTCAGCCCCAGCAGAGAATAGACAGTCAGCTTTTCCTCATAGCATCCATCAAAATATAACCCCTGAAACACATAGCAACTTTTCAAGCATTTGCCCTATATCTATGTTTTCTGCCTTTACCTTCAAGATATTGAGTTTTCTTTTTAAAATTTGCATCCAAATATTCAGGTGCAGTAGAATTATTAATATGTATAAGCATATTAATAAATATAAGCATTCAGTAGAAGTATGTGTGTGTGCATGTATTTGATGAGGTGAAAAAATATATGTTTATCATATATTTTTAATGAATAGAAAAAATAGAGCTAGTCATTAAGAACATTATGAACAGACAATGAATAAGGCCCTCCTATCTCCATTTTCATGAATATGGAAAAAAATTAAATCAAAGGATGCCAGACGAAGGGTATCCCATACTGTTGGTCCATAGAGTCCATTACATGACAGATGTACCTCCAGTCCCCAAACAGTGAAAATACTGGTACCACCAAACAATCAAGTGCAGCCTTAGCAATTGTGGGAGAAAACAATGCAGGGGAAATGGAGTAAATCAATTTCCTTCCTCAATCAAAAGGGCAGGTGATTATATGCAAAGGGAAAATAGGAACCTGAAATTATAGGCATTTTTTTCTCAGAGCTCCCTTTTGAGTTACCACACACACACACACACACACACACACACACACACACACACACACACACACACATATATATATATATATATATAACTAGAATAAAGTGCTTGGTTTCAGAGGGAAAAATTAGAAACAAGACATGCAAGTAACAAGGAAGCAGATTTATTGAAATAAGGAAGACCTGCCATACAATTAAAACTACCAAAAAATAGAATAGACTGCCTTATATAAGGGAATGAGTCCCTTGTCACTGGAGGTTTTAAGCAAAAGGTAGATGATCTCTTATTAGATATAACCTGGAGAACATGACTCAAATTTGGGTTAGTCTAGATGGCTTCTAAGGGCATTCTCAACTCTGACCTTCTATGAATAATAGAATAATGTATTAGAAAGCCCAACTTCTCTCCCTTGTGTGTCTGGGAAAAGGATTGTCTGGGGGAAACCTAAGTTAGGTCTGGAGAATGTTCCAGCATTTGCTTTTGGCCATGCTCCTGGTCATGCAGCTAATAAAGCAACTGGCTATGTACAGTTTTACTCTACTTTCTACAACCTCCTTGAGGAGAAACAGGGAGCTGGAACATGTGCCCAGAGAATCATGGGATTTATACAGAGAGAAGCACTGTGTCCAGTTCCTCCTCTACCTAATCCAAAACTGAATTCAACCAGAGCATTTCTAGGGTGGTATATGAGCCCTATGGCAAGATACAGCACCAAAGTGCCTCAGAAAAAAAGAAAAAAATAGAGTAAATATGAAATTGGAATAGACTTTAGAAATCATTCATCTAACCCCCTCATTTTGTGGGCAAGAGAGCAAAGGCTCAGTAAAAGGAAATAATTCACTCAAAGTCACACCACTGGTTAGTAAAGAAAATTTTTCCACTTCTGGGAAATGACTGGCTATTTCTCATCTGTATAAATAGGGATAGCGTAGGGGAATGGAGAGAGAAGGAAGAAGAATCAGAGAGAGAATTAGATTAGATGCTAATTAAGAATCATGTGAAACTAATTTCAGAAGGTCAATAGGTATAGTAAGTCAGATATGTTTTCTAAGGGAGAGCTTCTTAACCTTTCCTGTTTAATATGCTGTGCACCCCTTTGTCAGTCTGATAAAATCTATGAATCTCTTCTCTGAATAATATTTTTAAATAATTGAATGAATTATAAATTTGTTTTAGATTTATTTAGTTCATGAAAATAAAGTTGTATTGGATTCCTATCCTAGTTCCAACACCTCCATTATGATCATGGACCACAGCTAAGAACTCCTGCTCCAAATCATGAATTGTGCTAATTTTTTTTTCAATCTCCTTATCTGGATAATTATTTATTTTCAAAAATATTATGTCATTACCACCAATGGCACAAAGTACAGCCTGGTGAGTGAGTTGAAAAGCATTAGAGTCATTCTAAGAGAACATCCTTAGCCTTATTGAGACTAAAGGGTCCTTCACATTCAGACAGGACTACAATTTAAACTACCACCCTCAAAATCTCACCATTATCTATATTTTACCATATAATGCTATATGCTCCCTTGTTTCAACCTTATATCAATTAGCCTTGACTTGGATTCAACAATGTTCATTAAATACCTAATGTGAACGATACTCCTTTGAAAATTTCTTTCCTTATATTCAAAAAGTATGTCGCTCTATTTCAGATTCTTCTCTCTGTCCAATTACTACGAATTGAAAGAAAATATTGCAGACACTGCCTGCTTAATCAATAGAGGAACACCGTGAAGAGATAGAATGGTCTAATGAAGGGAGGAAATGGTCCAAGATTCTGAAAGACTAAACTCTAGGCCTATCAGTGTTATTAAATAGCTGTATATCTTTGGATGAATCGCCTTTTCTCTTTGGACCTCAGTTTTGTCATCTGAAAATCAGGTGTTTGGACTAATTTTTCTTCTAATCAGATGATTAAAGTATCTGAAGAATTCTATTTTCTCTTCCAGTTATAGTGTTCTAGATTTTGGTCTAATAATTCTCTCTATGAAGTTCCTTAAATGTAAAAATCTATGAATCAAAAAACAGACAATGTCTTCAATTGGAAATTTTCCATAGTTTGTTACACAAAATAAGGAAAGAAATTAAATTCATTGGAGTCCTTAAGCAACTTATGATGTCACATAAATGTAATCAAAGATATATCAATTAATCTATCCATAAACATTTATTAAACTCTTACTATGTACAAGTTCTTGCCCTCAAGGAGACAAGAGGTTCTATCAGAGAAAATGATACATATATAAATAACACATATGCAAAATAAATACCAGGTAATATTCAGATATCTTCCTAAATAAAAATGAAATTGCTATCACACATTCCTACAATACTTCCCTTGTATAACCATCAAAGACAGAGCACTGGACAGAATAGATAGTAGTCTTTTGGTCAGATCTAATTTCAATGTATATCCTTATGGAAAAAATCAATAAATCAACAGCAAATCTTATCCAAAGATCATGGCTTGCCTTTCAAAAGACACAAGAAGACAACAAAAGACCAGGGTAGAAAAGTTAGTATTATATCATTTAGTTTTCAGTTTCCTTATTTACCTCTAAGACCACAAAATAGTATGCAGAAGGTTAATTATACAATAGTGGTAGACATACCACTAGTATACCATGGTATGTCTACCATACACTAGAAGAAGAAAAAGAGCAATTAGAAACATGTAAGTACATAGTATATAGTAAGTCCTTCATCAATGTAGGTTGATAAATTTATTGATGCTAAATCTGCTATTTTCAATAACCTTACAAAAAGTTTTAAGGGCCACCTTTAATTGCATAAAGAGGGATCAGTTTAAAGAGATTTTTTAAGCCACAAAATAAATGAGGTATACTCGAATGTTGTCCTCATTGACCTCCACTGAAGTTCTAGAGCTGAATTAAGTGCTCTAAGTCTATGCCAATGCAATACAAACGCTGGTAATTCCTACTAAGACGGAAAAGTTTCAATGATGAACCTGGCAGCATATTCCATTTCTATTGTAGATAGACCAGCCTAAGTGTGGCAAGAATTTCATAACTTGGCCAACAGAAGATGAATCATTCTGGCCTTAGAAAATTACAAACATGGGCATAGAAAACTTTAGATTCATGATTGTGGAAGGGAAACTCACACATATGGCGAACTCTTCCTTTTTTTATTTTAATTAAGGCTAATTTTTTAAGGCTAATTAAGGCTAATATTCCATTCACCTCTACCATGGTTTTGGCTGAGAATATACAATACTTCTTTCACAACTGCTGTTATGTATTTTAAAAAAACAGAAGAGTTCACATTTATATAGCACTTTGCACTTTATAAATACTTTCCTCAAAATTAGTCTATGCTGTAGGTAGTAAAGTTATCCCTTCCATATCACAAATTTCCAAATCATGACTTTCCCCATTATAACTTCAATATACTCCACATTGGCATAAGAAATTAAGTGAGGATTCAAGGGGAGTTTTGCAGAAGCCAGAGATGATACACAAAGGCCAGCAGATGACACAGAAAAAGTCTAGAAATTTGGAAAAACTTAAAATATATGCATAGTATTGCATATCAACATATTTTATCTTTTAATACTATAAATATGCACAATTTTTAAAAAGTTAAAATAAGTAAAAAGTTAAAGTTTAAAAAAAACATGAAAGCCAAAAAGTTTTATATGGATTTTCCAGATCATGGGGGCACTTTGCCCCTCACTACCTCAATGTGGAAGGAATACATATATGAAGTTTTTGTTTTGTTTTCAATCAGACCTGTGATTATCATTCATGTTCAGATCTCCTTGTGAGGAACTTCTCTATCCAGTACATTTTGGTACTCATGCAATTTCACATAGCTTGAATGTGAGAGAAGCAGAATTCATACCTAGCTCTTCTCTACCCCAAGACCATTCACCTATTCATTATTCCACTCAGCAACGTTGCAAGCATTAGCATTTCTCTACTTAAATGAAGAACCTAAGACTTAGAGAAGTTAAGTTATTGGGTGAACATCACATTACCATGAAGTGGCAAAGATCGGATTCTACACCCACTCTTTTTACTTTGGGTCCTGTGCTCTTTTCATGGCAGCACACTGTAGTCTCATGATAATGATTACTTTCATTTTTCAGAAAATCTGTGCAACATCCAATAGTCACAAGATCTAGGAAAAGAAGATATCTTAATAACTATCAAGGCCCATTTCCTCATTTTTTCCATTAAGAAAGTCCAAACCAAGGGAGGTAGAATGTCTTGTCCAAAATTACACAGGGAGTGAGCAATAGAAGGAAGACTCAAACACAGGTCTTCTGACTTCAAATCCAGTGCTCTTCTTTGCAAAATAAACTATTTTCTTGCCCAGGGTCATCTCTCAGTTCTTTGAAAAAGATTATAAGGGGCTTTGACTTCTCTACAAAAATTTTCAAATATGAAGTGTGGAAAATAAGAGCAAAGGTTTTCTATCAAAAATTCTTCTCTCACACACACAAAATGATTTTTTCTGGCCTTTGTTACTAGATTGACATGTGTAAAGAATAAAATCTTTTCTTTTTCTGCATATAACATTTCTTTGTATGCCTTGTTAGACTTCAGATATCCTACCTGCATCTCTAGAATCTAAAAGGCTTGAGAATGAAACACCTTTCTGCTTTCTTTAACAACATTCAGTAATACCCCTAAATATGTCAGACCACATTTTATACTGAGGTTTAGGACTGATGATCAAAAATTACACCATAAATAGTATAATCTCAGGAGCCTATAGTCCAATGGGAATCAAATAACTTCGTTTTCTAGGCTGTATCTGACTTTTAAAAATCCTTCATTCCCAGAATAATTTTTAAGTCATCTTGAAGGAATAGTGAATACAACAGAAAGAGAAACTGCTAAAACTGCTAGTTAAACGGTATTTTCTTTCATTGAATAATTGTACTTTTTATCTAAAAAACATTTCTTCAAAAAGCCAGAAATATACAATTGAACTATTTTTCGTTCTTTTTTTTCCCTTTTCTTCCTTTCTCCTTCCCATTTTTTTTTTTTGGTAGGGATTGTGGAGGTTTCATGTTCTTTTCCTTTAGGAATTTCACAAATTGACTAGAAGTGTTGCATTAAGTTCTTATTTAACTGTTTCCCAAGTTTAAAGAGTATAATGTATGTTCAGTACTTTCTCATACCCCTACAGTGTAAGATCTTCCATGTACTCCAGATTGGGTTAGGAGAGAATGAGGAGATAGTCAAAATTTACATTATCTAAAGATTGCATTTCTCTCTCCTCAATTTGTCAACAATATCCCACTTCCCTCTTGCTTGCACTCATTCACCTAACCTGTCTGAGGCCAGATTTGTACCCAGGACCTCCTGTCTCTGGGCATGGCTCTCTATCCACCGAGTCACTTAAGAACACTGGACCTAGAGTCAGAAAGACCTGAGTTAATTCTTTTACTTAAAAGTCATACTTCTGTAACTTTTCCCTATTAAATAAGTAATTCTTTTGGGGGATCATAATTCAATCTAAAAGTTTTTATTTCTCAGTTTTTCAGTTTTATCTTCTTTAGTCATAATGCACACACACCCAAAAAACACATTAGCTGAGATACTTGTGGTATTTTGCAACCCTGAAGTCTCAAAATCTATCTCTTTGATACACATGTATATGTATTTCTTCATACTAGCATTTTTCTGTTTTGTAATAAATGCTGTCCTGACTCTCTAAAGGATTAAATTGGCCCCATGCAAATGAAATATTATTCTACCTTATTGACAAAGAGATCTGTCTACAAGCCTACAGATCATTTTCTTTCTAAAACTATCCCAATCCCTTTTGAAGGTTGTTTCTTCATACACGTATGTTAGCAGCCTTACTATATTATTTAAAAAAAGGTCTTTTGCCAAGTAATTTATTTTCAGAATGTTCCATCTATAACAGTACCTTCAGGTCAGGCATTTTATCCATCATATCAGTGTTTCTCAAACATTTTTGTTTCAAGACTCCTACTCTACATATTTAAAGAAACATTTAAGACTCTCTCCAAAAAGCTTTTGTTTATGTGTGTTACATCAATTGACATTTTTGTTGTCATCAATCACTTCAGTTGTGTCCAACTTTTCGTGACTGCCTTTGGGGCTTTCTTAGCAGTTACTTTGGTTTGCCATTTCCTTCTCTGCCTCATTTTAAATATGAGGAAACTGAGGCAAACCAAGTTGTCTGGGATAACATAAATACTTGTGACTGGTTTTAAACTTAGTTACTCCTGACTCCAGGCTCAGTGATCAATCCACTATGCCATCTAGCTGCCTCTTCTTTTTATATTTACCATATTAGAAATTAAAACATCTTTGTGTTATCATGAAAATAATTTTTATCTCATAGACATCCTAAAATTGTCTTGGGGACCCCTATATGTATATTTGAACCACGCTTTGAGAAGCATTCAATAAATGATGGTTGCTCAATATCTTCTTCCTTCTCTCAACATTGTAAAAATTCTTTCTTACACTTCTTCTTGGTTAGTCTCTTCAAGTCTATCTTTAGTTTACAAAACCTTATTTCTGAAATATTATATATGATATTACAAATGTATATTGATCATCATCTTAAGATATGTAATATCCATAGTTATATACTACCAGGAAATATCATGATAGCATGCATAGAGAATAGGTTTGGGCATCATGAAGACACAGATTCAAATTCTACCTCTGACACTTAGTATGTGTGATCCTGCCCAAGTTTCTTTATCTCCCAGGGCCTCAGGTTCCTCACATATCAAATGTAGAGATTAGAGGTCCCTTCCAGCTCCTGCTCTAGGTTCTATGTTGGTCAAGAGATTTCTATACTTCAGGCAACTTCCTGGAACATATCTGCAAAGTCATAGATGTGTCTCACTTCCAGAATTACCTGTTTAGCTGGAAGCACAAATGATTTTAATCAGATCATTGTTATATTTCATATTTCTCTTTGCTGAATGATTATTCATTACAATAAATATGATCTGAGGTGGGGAGCAGAAAATTTGAGAAGTGATAGATACTGACATTGGGCAGCTGAGTAGTACAGTGAATCGAGCATTCTTCCTGAGAAAGACTAGTCTCAATGAGTTCAAATAAGGCCTTAGACACTTACTAGCTCTGTAGTAAGTCTCTGTATGTAAGTAAGTAAGGCTCTGGCAAGTCAGTTAACCCTGTTTCCTGGAGTTTTCTCATCAGTTAAATGAGCTGAAGAGGAAATTGGCAAATTTTTCCAATGTCTTTGCCAAGACAATGCCAAATGAGATCACATATGAGCTCACAAATGAGCTGGACATAACTGAACTATAGAAATTGACTTCAGTGGGATGATAATCCAATACAGGAAATATTTACAACATATGAATCTGAAACAAGATAGAAAATGATGAAGCAGAAGAAGGTAAGCTACACTGCTATTAAAAGGTTGAAGAGGTAGAGAACCAAGCCTGGAAATGAGAGGTGTTGGGTTCAAATGTGATCTCAGACATTTCCTAACTGTGTGACCCTGGGCAAGTCACTTAACCCCCAATTGCCTAGTCCTTTCCACTCTTCTGCCTTTGAAATGACAATTCTAAGATAGTAGGTAAAGGTTTTAAAATGTTTTTTTAAAAAATAGTTGAGAAGGGAGAGTTCTATAAACAAGTCTTTTTTTTTTGTATAAACAAGTCTTTTTAAGATGATATTCACCAGATTCACAAAAGCAAGCTGAAGGGGAAAATAAAGACCCTATTCCACTAGGAATTAAATTAAATTTAACTTGAAAAATAATGGATAATTAGTCTAGTCATCTACTGTACCAAGGCTATGGAGGATACAAAGGTGCATAAGTCTCAGTTCCTACCCTCAAGGAGGTTACAGTCTAATTAAAGGCACAGGATACCATTTAGTTAAGAGGTAACAATAAAAAGCAATTCATAATGAGGCATTGTGGTTTAGGATTCAGAAGCTTCCTAAAATCTAATCCAAGTTCTGACTATTACTACTTGTGGAATCTCCAGCAAATTACTATTTGTATGGGTTTCAGTTTCTTTTTGTATAAAATCAAGCTAATAAAATAGAGATCTTATAAGGAAATGCTACACTTTACAGATAACATCTACTTAATAAATGCCTATTGATTGATAGAAGAGTATTTTGCCCTTTCTTTTCCATTCTCATGCATCTCCTCCTTACAGAAATACTACAGAAGGAAAATAAAAGTTTGAGACGTAAATATGTAAACATAAACTCAGCATCCCTTACAATTAATTCAGTCAGAAATAGTTAAAAGAAACAGAGAAAGAGGAGAACGAGAAAGAGATAGAGATAAAAAATGGTACTTTCAAAGCTTTAGCAGAATATAAGTGTATATATATATATGAATGTATAATTATATACATATATATCCATATATGTATGTGTTCATAAGCAAATTGTATATGCTAAATATAGGTGTCAATATATAATAAACTGAATGTTTAGTTACTAAAACTAGTTTACACAAATATTTTCTTTTTCGGTCTTTCAGCGATATTTGTCACATTAGATATGGAAAAAAGATTCTCTGTAACCAAAGCAGGTATGCCCACACTTAGAAATTCCTCAAGTTCAATTCCTGTAAATCCCGAGGAGTCCTAGGCAAAAATTCAAATAAGCTTTAACTTTTACAGCCTGGGAACCAATACATAGTCAGAAAATTAGCTCCAAAATGCCTGAGGGGACAAACAGTTGTTTAATGAGGACAAATGGAATAAAATTAAAATTCAGCCTAATAAAGATAACTTCCCCATGTAATCTTAGCACAGACATGTGGCCCTAACAATATTCTGGCTCAGAGGTACCACTACTCTGATCTTAAGAGTAAAGTAAAAGAAAAGTGTGCAAGTCTCTGAATTATGTCACTGTGAAAAATAAGGGGAAGTAGGGAAATGTACCCCAAATGGCTAGTTGTGAATTTTTAAAATCTTAGATCAAGGGACAACATTTCTCAGGAGATAGTATAGCTTTAAAGATCCATAAAGATCCTGGTATTAATCCCCAGTCTGGTAAAATACCATATTCCTATATCTGAAGACAGCCTTCAGCATAGCAATCTTCATGGGAGATGGAGCTCCAAGGCTGATTAGAATTCTGGTGAACAAGCTTCCACAATTATGATTTGACTTTAATTAGTTTAGATATTCGCAAGCCAGGCCCCAGCAGCATTTAAATGTCACAGAGTTTCCCTGAAGGCCAATAGGGTCTCACCATCTTTCGTGCTCAGTCCAAAGGGCCTCCGGGAAGCCAAGAAAAAGCCAAGAAGTATCAAAGATTCCAGTATACACTGGTCACCCACACTAATCAGCACTGGGCCTGCTAAGTGTCTCTCTGACTTATACTACCAAACCTCTCTTAAAGAAAGGCATATTAATTATTTCATGAAATTACCCACCAAGGGCATTTGTTAACATTTAGCACTGCTAAATGAGCCTAGTCTCTCTGCCACCATCTGCTGGTTTGGAGAACTTGGAGGACTGAGAGGTGAGCTCTGCTTCCCTCTGACTCCCAAGGACACACCAGCCTGGCTTTAACCCTCCACACTTGGCAGCACACATAGGAGCCAGGCAGAGGGCAGAAGTTTCCCAGGCTTTGGAGGTGGAGAGGATCTTTGTAAGCATTAGATCCAAACTCTTCTTTTTAACTGATGAGAAAATGGAAGCCCAGAGAGAAGTGACCTGTCACTAGGCACACAATAAGTCAATGGCCATTTCATCATTGGAATCTGGAACCCCTAACTGCAAATCCAGTGTTCACCCTGGTACTAGTTTCTGGCCATGAAGCATATTTGTTCCCTTTTGTTGTAGACATGCTTGTACATTATGCTATTGTTCTTACTGACTGCCCCTTCCTAAGTTGCCTGATGCCACTCTGAATACTTGCCATCTCCTTCCTGTCTTGGCTCACTCTTCCATTATACTCACATATTTCTCCCTAGAGCAATTGGCCTTATGCCCAAAATAATAATGAGAACTCACCTTTTTATAGAGCTTTTGGTTTCTAAAGTGCTTTTCCTATATTATTCCATTTGATCTTTGTAACAAACTTGTGAGGAAAGTGTTATTATTATCCCTGCTTTGCAGATGAGTTTATTGAGACAGAGCAGGTTAAGTAACTTGCCTAGGGTCACACAAATAATACATAAGTTAATAAATAAAGTGGGTTTTGAACTTCGGTCTTCTGAACTCAGAATCCATTATTCTAGTCACTGTGCCAAGCTGTCCATAACCCTAGTCCCATAATCTGCCATGAAGATTTTATTTTTTTAGAAATGATACAGGCAGACGTTGAAACCTAGAATTGACCAGAAAGACTCTTATCTTAGTTGGTAAAACATTTGGGAGTGGAGAAGAACTACTAATAAAGAAGTTAGAATCAAATACTAAGAAAAATTCTGTTTATTCTTTGACACAATTCTGTATTGCCACTATTAACATGGTATCTATAAACTTTCTACTATATGGCAAGATTGTAGCCCCAAAATATCCAAGTCCAGAAGCAGCATGTTAATACAGTCATCCCTCACCTATCACAGGAGTTGTCTTCCAGAGATGCCTGCAATAGATGAAAATCTACAAAGTAGAGGCATTATATTTATTTTATTGTTCTTTGATAGTGAGCATCTTCCTCTGGCCCTTGGGTTCACTGCCAGTAGCCTTAGAAGGCCCAGAATGTTTGGGTGGCATAGTGCTTCAAATAAATTCAAACTTTACAAAAACTTCACAAAAACGCACCACCACAGAGCAACAGTATGCACAGCAATCAGCTTTGATGTGAAGTGGATAAAGAGAGATACTGAACATATAGGTACAGTGCAGGAGAGCAAAACAGACCAATGCTATAGTCACTGAGCCAATCAGCTCCTAGAATATAGAACACAGAGGTATGGTTGGTTGCCTTTCATTCCATCAGCCAACAGTGTGCATATACAATCTCATGTTGGTAAACCTGTATAAATGGTAGTGGTGTACTGCATTTCCATTGTGTACAGCAATACAGTATTCATCTGCAAAATTCCACAATATAGAGAAAACTCATTAATACAGAATTAGATATAGTAAAATCTCAATAAGTAAACCAGTATATAATGAGGTACAACTATAAATTGCCAAATCTAGCAATTTATGTTTATATTAATTTATATTAGGTAATGTAAAAATGGAGACTTGAATCCAGGACTTCAATCCCCAGAAGTCCTTGCTCCACTTCCCCAGAATGCTTTGTAATCTCACTCAATTCTCACCTGGGCCAAGAGCAAATTATGATATAAAGAGTCTCCACCATAGGTAGGGTCTCTTTTCTTCCTGTCTCCACTGGCAAGCAGACGCGTCTCATGATGTAAGTGAAATTGAATTGGGCCTCTTGGCCCACCTGGCACATGCCCTTTCTTACTTGTATTTTTCTTAAATTCTTAACCTTTAATAAACCTCTAAAAATATAAAATTCCTTGCAGAGAGAAACTAATTTCTACCCTGCCTCAGTTTCCCCCCTAAATTTTTAACTGCTACAGTTATGGCGACCACGAAGGAACGAGAACTTCTCAAATTTTTTAGCCTAGAATTTTTTTTTAAGCCACGTTTCTCTGGTCAAGGTTTTTTTTACCATCGCAAAGCTGCTGCTCGTTCCAGCCATTAGATAGCTCACCCCACCCGGCTCAGCCACTTCTACCTGCCTGCCTGCAGCCATCCACTCCAGACCGGTTTGCTGTTTGACCCAGATTGCAGCTTACATGGCCACCCCAGCTGCCCGCTCCGGCTCCTGGCCTTGCTTGTCTGCATTCCTGTCCTGCCCTTGCCCCCCCCCCCCCCCGGTGTTCTCTCTGTTCTCACCTGGTGCCCACTCTCATGGCCCTGCCTGCCTGTGTTCCTGCCTGCAACCATTGCTGGCCGCTGCCTGCCTGTTTCTGCACCCCAGACCCACGTACTCGACCCCAGCCGGCTCATCACCCAGGCTGCTGGTAGCAGACCCAGTTTCTTCAGGATCAAAAACCAGCTGGTAACAAATGGGGTAATTTTCCCTTAGGCTAAGCCTCCACATGGACGGGGTATTGACCACATGTGTGGATCATTGGAGGGGAGAGAGAAAAGGGAAAGGAGAAGAAAGAGACTTGCGAACAGGAACTTAAAAAACATGGCTATTTTACAAGGATATCTTTTAATAGCATTGACCATTTTATTGACTTCACCTGCATCACAGAGAAAATATTCAGCTCTGTACAAACTTTTAGCTAACTTTGGGGAGGTAGCTGGGTGTCTCAGTGGACTGAGAACCAGGCCTAAAGACAGGAGCCCATCTTTGGTTGGAATCTGGCCTGAGATACTTCATGGCAGGGTAGTCCTGAGCAGGTCATTTAACCCCCATTGCTTAACCAATTTTCTGCCTTCTGATAATGGACATCTGGATAATTGATAATTTAAAATAATAATAGTAAATGGATAATTTAAAAAAACCCTAAGGAACTTTAAAGAGACTGGAGGCTATATATATATATATATATATATATATATAAGGCATTTCAGACTCCAATGGTTTATAAAAATCTCTGTATTCTATTGCATTTTACTGATTGCTTTGTTTAAGGTTTAACTTTGTGATTTTAAATTCACATATTATTGCATTCAATATTATTCTGTTACACTGTTCTTTAATGTACTGAGTTTAACTGTTAAATTCTGTTGCTTTACTCCTATAATTATATTGAACAAATATTATTGAATAAGGCCACATATAAAAACAGCCTTTCTGTTTTGACCTTGTAAATTGTCACATAGAGGATAGATGGACTTCATCAGAACTGGTTACAATTGCTATAACAACCTTTGAAAAATTTAATGTGCTAAATATCTCAAATTATTTTAAGGGTTTTTTAAACATGATTTTTGGAATTTTTTTAACAATCTCTGGTTATTTTGCCTGCCCCTACCATGAGGTGTAAGGCCCATTCTAGTAGCTGAAGTAAAATACATTTTATAACCCCCAACCTTCCCTCATGTGAATGGAAGTTGGAGCAGTTAATCTCAGGGCATTTGTACCCCAAAAAGGCCTCCAAAAAAGGAGCACTCCTTATTTATACTCTTCAGCTCACTACTTTACTCCCATCAGAATGATCTCTAGATTTCTTGATTATGTTCTTAACCCAAGATGATTTTTACTTTGTTTAAAAATATATTTATTACCAAGGTTGAAAGATTGCTACATTTGTAAAACTTTTGACAAATATCCATCAATTCATAGGTTTTTTTTAAAAAATGCCATACAGCAACTTATGTGAAAATGATTGTGTGTTTGTTTGCTATTGTAATTAATTGGGCTATTGAAAATTTTGGGGATATTGATATCTACATATTTGTAATACTCTTCTTTAAAAATGAAAAATGTTACCTTGTTCAATTCATTTGCTCATACTTACAGTGGATCATGGACAGATATAAAGAGGAAATGGATCTCATTTTTGGTGAGAAAGCCTTGCATTCTATATTTTCTTAGCTAACACAGTGTGTCAATGATTATAAGCTATATTTTTTAATTTTTTAAAGCTCTTTTATTATATTTTTCTTGCATGTGCACTATACTTTTTCAGTATTTTTTTATTTTTCTCTCTTTTTTATATTTGAAGCACATGTCACCAGCATTTAGATTTTCTTTAACTTTTTGATTTTGTAGTACTATAAGTTTAAGATACATTGCAAATGCATGCCCAAAAAGCTTGTGACTACAAAAATGAAGCCACTAATTATTTAAAAAATTATGGGACTTTGCTTAATGATTCTGTCTGATTCCAGGACAAGATACACACAAAAGAGCCATTGCACAGTGCCAAAGAAGCACAAAGCTAAACTGCATAATGTCAATCAAGCACAAGGTCAAAGAGACCAACCAATCCTGGTGGGATTGATGTAATTTTGAGCCTAGACAAAGAGGACTTGAACGTGTTTGGGGTTCGAGGTTACGGCTGTTTAGCATATGTTAAAGGCAGGTCTGCCTTGTTCCACATTCTACCAAGTATCTCAACCTTGGCTCCTATAATCTGGTCCCTTTTCTGCCTTTCATAGTGTGGTAACTTTCTGTAGTCCTGGCTATTGACTGGGTAAATGCATCATTGCTTAGATCATTTAATTGGGCCCTGATTCAAGGACCTGTTATAGATTTATTTTTCTTTTACTTAGAATGTTTACACATAAGATTTTGATAGTCTGTATTTTCTTCAAGTATTTTCTTTTTTATTTGGATTTTTCAATTTCTCTTATCAATTGATTCATATACCTCATACCTCAGCCATGTATCCCTAAGTGATCCTGTATTTGTCAATCACCCTCTTAATGGGGGAATGTAAAAAATATCATTTTAAATTGCAAAGTTTAAATTCCTTTTTAGAAGAATTTTAGGTAAAGAAAGATGATACCTCTCTGAATCCAGAAACTGAACTGTTGGAAAAGATACCATGAAGAAGCCTTCAGACCATAAGCTGCACAAAAATGAACTTTGGGTGTAGTTGATTGAACATTTATTTGTATGTATACTTTCATGCCAAAGGGGACTGCCCCCTAACTGGCTTTTTGTCAATGCGTCAAGCAATTATTGGTTTTGTTATTTTTTTCTCTTATCCTCAAATTATTGTAATCTTTAAATTGATTATGTTTTTTATGATCCTTTGGGGAAGTCCTTCTTCCCAGAGGATCAAACAGAGGAATGTAAAAATGGAGACTTGAATCCAGGACTTCAATCCCCAGAAGTCCTTGCTCCACTTCCCCAGAATGCTTTGTAATCTCACTCAATTCTCACCTGGGCCGAGAGCAAATTATGATATAAAGGGTCTCCGCCATAGGCGGGGTCTCTTTTCTCCCTGTCTCCACTGGCAAGCAGACGCATCTCATGATGTGAGTGAAATTGAATTGGGCCTCTCGGCCCACTTGGCACATGCCCTTTCTTACTTGTATTTTTCTTAAATTCTTAACCTTTAATAAACCTCTAAAAATATAATATTCCTTGCAGAGAGAAACTAATTTCTACCCTGCCTCAGTTTCCCCTCTAAATTTTAACTGCTACAGTAATCAATGTACATTTATCCCCATTCCTCATAAATTTCTCCTTCTCTTGACTATACATCCATACCACAGTATCTCTTTTATTGTTTCTTGCACTACTAGTAAATAATCAATAATTTTAGTAGAATTTATGAATTAATTCAAATATAAAATTGCAGGCAGGTAACAGAATTGGTGGGATTGTTTTTCACATAGCTTTTCTTTTTCTTTTTTTTTTTAACCCATACCTTCCATCTTAGAATCAATATTGTGTATTGGTTCCAAGGCAGAAGAGTGGTAAGGGCTAGGCAATGGGGATTAAGTGAGTTGCCCAGGGTCACACAGCTGGGAAGTACCTGAAGTCAGATTTGAACCTAGGACCTCCAGTCTCCAGGCCTGAATCTCAATCCACTGAGTCACCCAGCTGCCCCCATACCTCCTCAACTTTTTAATAGCAGTGTAGCTTACCTTGTTCTGCTCCATCATATGTCTCTTTTGAGTTTATTTGTACCATGTTGTCTTACGCGTAATAGTTATATAGTCAATGACTGTTGAATTGGATTATAATCTTACATATGGAGTTCATAGGTAAGTGGAACCTCATATGGTATCTAAGGTTCAAGACTGAAAGGGACTTTTAAAGCCTTCTAATCTAAACTCTTCTATATTACAGATGAGGTGCCTGTGGTGAAGGGACTTAAAGAAGGGAATATACATACACAGATACACGTATATATGTATTTATATACAAATATTTGTATGTAGTTATATATACTGTGTTAATGTTTGTATTTATAGTTATAGAATCATGTAGTACATATACATATGTATATATTTATGCCTCTAGATAAATTGTCTTTAATCTTATCACTACTGAAGAAACAGGTGAAGCATTATAAACAATTAAGTCACAAACCCAATCCAAAAGGATGCAAGTGTTATTTTGAAGGAAGGAAAAATGATATCTGAAAGGGGAAAAAAATAACCACCAAGGTCTGTCCAGAAATGGAGACATTTCTCTGTGGGATAGAGACGTAAAAACCCAGAATAATATATTAAAATATTTCTGTCAACACTTTACAAATGATGGCTGTGAGAAAGAGTTCCAACTTGACATTGATATCAACTACCATGATTTCAAATGAACTAAAAACTGAACAGATTGGAAGGTCGCCAATAATGAATGCAAAAAAAGCAATAAGGAGAAGAGCTGATCAGATGTTCCCATTTGCAGGAAGGGAACCAAAACTTTAATGGACAAAATGATGGTAATTTCACCTCTAATCCCACTATTTAGCCAATTTAAACCTCCTCTGATTAAAGATAATTCCAGCATTTTAGAGATCAAAGCAGCTCTAGCTGGCTGATTGGCTTCTAAGTTCTGATTTTACACTCTTAATCTAAACCATACAGTCTTTTAAAAAAGAAAGAAATCAGCATTTGACACAGTGGGGATATTACTTTTTCTAACCAAGAAGAAATAATACATTCCATCCTCCAACATGAAGTCAGCTCTCTTTTCAATACATAAACCCAAGGTTTTACTCCCATTGCAAGGAGATAAATAACTCACTCTATTCCTATTTCCCCTCTTACATTTATAATAACCAGAATATCCTCCCTTCTGATTCATAGAAGGTTCTTGAAATCACACTGGTTTCACGAAACCCTCCCCACTTCCTAAAACTCGTGTCAAAAAAAAAATCACCCAAACATAACATACAGCATACAACAGTCATTTTAAAACATAAAGTCATAAAATGTCAGATTTGGGAGGGACATTAAATATTTCTAATCCAGCCCCTTAGTTTTATCAACAAGAGATCTGAGGTTCCCAAAAGTTAAGTTAATTGTTGAGGTAATGTAATTAACTAGAAGTCCTTAAAGGATAATGTGATTATTGTTATTGTTTAGTCATTTCATTTGTGTCCAACCCCATTTCAGGATTTCTTAGCAAGATATTGGTGTAGTTTGCCATTTCCTTCTCCACCTCACTTTACAGATAAAGAAATTGAGGCAAAAAGGGTAAGTGATTTACCCAGGATCACATAGCTGGTAAAAATCAGAGGCCAGATTTTAATTCAGGAAGATGAGTCATCCTGATTTCAAGGTCAGCATTCTATCCCTTGTGCCATATAGCTACCCTCTTTAGGGCTGTACCAGTCCTTTAATATTTTACTTCTATTGTTTGCATTTTTAGTTATATTTTATCATGCATGTACACAGAGATATATAATGCCTTCCCTCTGTTAATTATTTTCTATTTATCCTGGATGTAGTTCACTTTGTATTATTTGTTTGCAACATCTCTGCTATGATTGTAAGCTCTTTGAGCGCAAGGGCTGCCTTTTGCCTCTTTTTGAATCTCTAGCTCTTAATACAGAGTTTGGTACATAGTAGAAGCTAAATAAATGTTTATTGATTGAAATAAACATAGATAACTCAATAGATCACCCCAATAATATGGTGAGTCCCTTGAGAATAAGATTAGTGATACTTCTTTGGGTGCCAAGCTCAGTGACAGACCCATTTTCCCATTGTCCAGTCCTTTAATTTCATCTCGGTTGGGAACTGCCAATATAGAAATTTCTTCCACCCATATAAATTTTCATCTTGTCTGTCACCTCTAGTCTTAGAGTTGTCTGGGATATTTAGTGGCTTCGTTGTTGACACAGAGTCAAAATGTACAAGAAGGAGAATTTGAATTTAGGTCTTCTTAATTTAAAGGCCAATCCACTACTCAATTTATCACATTGTCTCTCAAGCACATAATTGATGCTCAATACATATTTATTAGTCATATCAGTGAACGTGCTCTCCAGCATCCAAGGAAATGTTTATTCCCTGAGATCTTCAGTAAGAACAGAATCTTCTGCCTCCTTCTTTCAACCATTCTTTGATATATATACACAAATACACACTCAATTGAAGATGAAAATCTTCTTTTACCTGTCCATGGAAGCCAGCTGAGAACTAAACACTGACAACTGGTAAAAGTATAAGGCAATCACAAGAACAGTCCTGGCCTCAGCCTGATGGGGACCAAGAGCAAGCCACAAGAAATCCTAGGCTATCTATTCCTGAGTTCAACTTATGCACATCCATATATATATATATATATATATATATATATATATTCACCTTCATCAATGAGAGTCATGAAATCATTGGGAAGGCATAATTCAATGGAAAGAGCTCTGTCTCAGAGGACCAGAGTTCTGACTGAAATTTTGCCACCAGTGTGACCTTAAAAAATCACCTAACATCTCTGGACTTCATTTTCTTCATACAAAAAAAAAAATTCAATACTTCTTAGGTTCCTTTTAGCTCTGAATAGTCATTCTTTCTGATTCTATGATTTCTCTTCTATTTTGTTTATTTGTGCCATGGACAGCAGCTAAAAGGCTCAGTAGATTAAGAACCAGGCTCAGAGATGGGAGGTCCTGGATTCAAATCTGACAACTTCCATTGCCTAGTTCTTATTGTTCTTCTGCCTTGAAACAAAGACATTGATTTAATTCTAAGACAGAAGGTAAGGGCTTAAAAATTGTGCTAGCTGAACCAACAAACATGCATTTAATATTATTCCTTGCTTTCTATTCCAAGTTCTTCAGTTTTGAAGAAGCATTAGAATATGCTGGATGACTTTGAGACAGAAAGAACTGAATTTGAATCCTGCCTCAGACACCTACTAGCTTTGCAAACCTGGGTAACCAACTCATTTAGCCTCAGTTTTCTCAGCTGTAAAATGGAGTTAATAATATTGCCCATCTACCAGGGTTCCTGTAAGGATCAAGGTTTATATATATATATATATATATATATATATATATATATGTATATATATATATAATGAGGTTTTACATATATATATAAAGTGCTCTGCAAACCTTAATGTACTATATAAATGCTAGTTCTTAATAATAATAATAATAGAACCTTGTGATGAATGACCTAGAAAAATAAGCAGTTGTTGAATTTAATTTTAAAGATCTCCAAGAATGGAAACACCATCCTTAGAACTGTATCCATCTTTTTATCATCCTCATATTTTTTTTAAAAAGCTATTTATTCTCTATCCAATTTCCTTCTCATTGTTTTTCTTAAGCAGTCAAGTCATCCTGTAGCTTTCTCTTTTCTAAATTGCAACACCTCAATTCCTTCAACTTTTTTTCAAAAGACCTAATTATTACCTACTTTATTGCTCTAATTTTCTGGATCCCCTTCAGATGTGTTGAGAGCTTTGGTAGAGGAAAGAAGGAATATTAAATGTAGAGTCAGAAAAGAAAAGGAAGGGAACAAGCATTTACTCTGTGCCAATCAACATGCTAAGCATTTCATAAATATCTCATTTGATCCTCACAACAATCCTATAGATTCCCCTTTTTCAGGTGAGGACTCTGAAGTAGATAGCGGTTAAGTGAGTTGTTTAGGGTCACACAATACTAAGTGACTAAGACTGGATTTAAACATGGGCATTCTGACTAGATCCACTATTTTATCTATTTTGTCACATTGATGCCATTGAGATACCTTAAAATACAAATTCAAGTTCCAGCTCCATCATTTATTAACAGTGTAAATGACATTAACTAAATACTTTGAGTTTCCTCATCTATAAATTGGGAATAAAAATACCTGTTTTGCTCACCTCAGTGAAGCATTTTAAGAATAAATTAAGACAGGGGTCTTCAGACTGGGCTCCATGAACTTGTTTTGAGAGAGAGAGAGAAAGAGAGAGAGAGCGAGAGCGAGAGAGAGAGAGAGAGAGAGAGAGAGAGAGAGAGAGAGAGAGAGAGAGAATGAGAGAGAGAAAGAGGAAAGAAAGAAAGAAAGAAAGAAAGAAAGAAAGAAAGAAAGAAAGAAAGAAAGAAAGAAAGAAAGAAAGAAAGAAAGAAAGAAAGAAAGAAAGAAAGAAAGAAAGAAAGAAAGAAAGAAAGAAAGAAAGAAAGAAAGAAAGAAAGAAAGAAAGAAAGAAAGAAAGAAAGAAAGAAAGAAAGAAAGAAAGAAAGAAAGAAAGAAAGAAAGAGAGACGGGGACAGAGAGACAGGGAGGGAGAGAGAGAGAGAGAGAGAGAGAGAGAGAGAGAGAGAGAGAGAGAGAGAGAGAGAGAGAGAGAGAGAGAGAGAGAGAGAGAAGAAGTATATTTATGGTTCTGTTGGTATGCATTTTAATTTTTTTCTGAAATAAGGGATCCATAGGCTTCACCAGACTCCCAAAAGGGGTTTGTTGTTGTTCAGTCATATCCTTATTCTTCATTGACCCATCTGGGGTTTTCTTAGCAAAGATGTCATTTACCACTTCCTTTCCAGCTTATTTTACAGATGAGCAAATTGAGGCAGAAAACGTTGTGACTTTCCAAAAGTCACATACATAGCTAGCAAGTGTTTGAGGTCATCTTTGAACTGAAGTATTCCTGACTCCAGGCCTGATGTTCTCCCCCCTCTACCACCTAGCTGCCCATTCTCAAGGGTGCCCATTACATTAAGAAGCTTTGAAACCCTGAAAAAAAGAGAATCCTTTTTAAAGTATTTTGTAATTGTGAGGCACTGTACAAATGAGAGTCATCTATCCAATTACATCTACCCCTAAATAAAGAGAATGTGTTTGAAAGTATTGCATAACTTTAAGGCATTGCACAAGTGAGAGATATTCATCTAATAGCCAATTTGCCTGAAGAGTCAAATTTAGACTTTATGTACAAAAAAACTTTTTAGAGCTCTCTCTAAATGGAATAAGCAACTTCAGGAGGTAATTGGTTCCCGCTTACTGGAGGGCTTCAACCAAGGATTGTTGGAGCTCTCAGCAAGTAAATTGTAGAAGGGATTTTTTTAAGTACATGGGCTGTACTTTTTAGCAGGAAGGATCCCTTTCAACTCTGATTCTTTGGTTCTTCTTAAAATGTGACAAGAAGACCTAGAAATGGGCTCTTAAAGAAAGATGACATTTTTTAAGCCTAAGCTCTTGGAATACAAAGTCAATTAAGTTTGTACTGGACACAGGATGGTAAGGTAGGGAAAATTAGCTAAACAGTATTGGAAATAGTGAAATAGACAAGAAATAGGCAAGATTAATCTTACAAAGCTCTAGTAGAAAATCTATAGAAAACCTTAGTGTGGTCATGTTTCCTTTCCCTTCTTACCTATACAAGAACTTAAAGAAAAGAAATAAGGTCCAAAATACCCACAATCCCATTACAATTTCCTCCAGTACAAACATTCTCTAGCCTCCCCCTATTTTTTTCTTACAGTGAAAGTTTTAGGAAGTTTATATAAATTAATAAAATCCTGGGCTCTATGAAGCCAATCTAGCTTTGAACATGCTTTTATTGATCTTTTCAGGTAAATCTACTGTGAATGTTATGAGCCAAGCCCAGATCACCGACTTCAAACAGAATCACGGCTACCTGTAGAGAGTTCTGCTGGCAGACAGGCTTTTACTAAAGCCAACAGAGCAGAGGTGAGGATAAAAAAAAAAAGCTTAATTAACATTTTAGATGTGTTACTGGTTGGGCGATTTAAGGTAGCTTATTAAACTTTCCCTGTTGTCTACAGAAGGCTATGCATTTTTTTCTCTTCTATTTTCCAGATGTAATCAATGTGATTCTAATAGCTGAACACATTAGCATGAGGAGGTTTTGATATGCATGACCTAAGTTCCTTTTCTATCAGCACACATCAATCAGTTAACTTGCTTCAAGATATTAAACTCTTTCCCTTTTACCAAAACAACGTCACAAAAAAACAATAACAACAACAAGAAAAAAAACAAGAAAAGAAGTCCCATCAAATCTTTATTCTTCTTTCAGAATACATATTGTCTGATGGCAGAGGGGCAGGTGCCACCCCAGGGTCACATGTTTCCATTCATTCAATAGGCATTTAGTAATCATCTATTATGGCCAAGACCCAGAGTAGATGCTAAGGCTACAAAAATAAAAACAACAATTCCAGATCTCAACGAAATTATTGTCTATTTGGAGAGAATCAGTAAGTATGCAGAGAGGCAAACACAAAATAATTTCAAACAGGTTACAGCCCTAGAAACTTTGGGGATCAGCTTGGGATTCCTCTAGGAAGTGGTAGCTGATCTAAAAACTGAAAGAAACTAGGGATTTTAAAAGACCTATTAAACATTTAAGGAGATGGGAGATGGAATACTAAATCTGTAATTAACAATAATTAATTAAGCATTTGTTGGGCAGTTAGGTGGTAGAGTGGAGATAGAGTGAAGTAAAAAAAAAAACTGAGTTCAAATCCAGCCTCAGATACTAGTTGTGTGATCCAGGGCAGGTCACTTAACCCTGCTTGCCTCATTTTCCTCATCTTTAAAATGAACCAGAGAAGAGCATGGCAAACCACTCCAGGATCTTTGCCAAGAAAACCCCAAATGGGGTCATGAAGAGTCAGAAACAACTAAACCCCAATAAGCACTTACTTTGTGCCAAATCTTTTGCTTCCTTCAAGAGATTAAAAAAATAAAATAAAAACAATCCCTATACTCAACCAACAAGCATTTTTTAAAGTTTTTACTAGGTTCCAGGTACTGTACTACATATTTAGTATAACTCCTTTAAGGAGATTACATTCTAAGAGAAAAAAATAATATATACATAAATCAATAGGTTATAAATAAATACAGAATTTGTGGAAGGAAGTCTTAAAGGAGAAGGCATTAGGGCTAGAGGGACAAGAAAAGGTCTTGGGTAGGAGGTTTTATATGAGCTGAATCTTGAAAGATGGCAGGAACTCTAAGAGGGTTCATTTAGAAGGAGGGATAGTTTAGTCATGGGATACAGCTGTGCAAAGGTATAGAGCTTATAGAGCTTATATATCACATGTGAAGAACAGCAAGTAGTCCAGTGGGGTTGGATTGTAAAGCACATGGAGGAAAGTAATGTGTTAAAATACTAAAAAAGAAATGAACAGGGCTAGGTTGTGAGGAGATTTAGATGTCAAAAATAGGAGTTTACACTTCATCTAGAAATAATGAATGATTAGAATTTAATTTATAAAGGGAGGGATGACTTAATATGTTTTGAAGGAAGACACAGAAGTCAGAAAAAAAGAGCTATAAAGGTAGAGAATTCTAGATATGGAGAATATTCAGGAAAAGTTTCTTGAAGGAATATTTGAGCTGGGACTTGAAGGAAGAAAAACACTTCAGCAAATAGAAATGAAGAGAGAAAATATCTCTGGTTAGGGTTGGTGGGAGGAGTGGAGAGGAAATGACCTGTAAAAATGCACTAAGAAAAGAAAGGGTATGATGACCTTGAGGGAGAGTTAATTGTCTATTTTGATAGAATGAAGAAGGCATAGAGAGAAAAAGAATGAAGCAAAGCTATTAAGTTAAATTGGACCCAAATTGTGAAAGGTACTTAAGGTCAGGTTTTTATTTTAACCTATTTACAACAGGGAGCAATAAAAGTGTGTAAGCAAGAGTTTCTTAACCAAATTTATTGATGAAGATAATTAAATTGGCAACATAAGAGATTAGAGAATGGAGAGACCCAAAGCATGGAATCTAAACAGGAGGCTATTGTGGAGGGGTAATGAAAGCCTGAACTGGATAGTAAAGTAAATGGAATGAAATATAGCAATCAAGTAAGCAAAAAGCCTTTTTTTCTTTTTTTTCCTTTTCAGAGAAAAATAGAAATTTAATAAAAAGAAAAAATAATTAGATATGTAACAGAAATTCTGAAAATCAAATAAGAGATTAACCAAATTGAAAGCAAAGGATCAGATAAATACAAATAATAATTAATGAAACTAGTGAGAAACAATAAGAGAAAAATCAATATCTAGTCTGATTTTAACAAGTAAAATGAAATTACCAGTACAAAAAGTGAAAAAGTAAAACTGACAACAAATAAAGAGGAAATAAATGAAATTATAAGAAAATATCTTACCTAACCTTGCTATGAAACAGACAACTCAAATAAAAAGGATTAATATTTATAAAAATATAAAATGTTCAAATTAATTATACCAAAGAAAAACTACACAAAACAATTTAAAAGACATTTAAGAAGGCATTAATGAACTCTCAAAAAAAAAAACAATGACAGTGAATTTGCATGTGCATTCTATAAAAAATCTCTACAATAAAGCCCAATGTTACATTAATAATTTTTAAATGGTAAAAGAAGATATTCTATCAAATTCCTTCTCTATAATAATGTAAATTCAATTCACACACAAGTCAAGACATCACCTTTGTGATATCATTGGTCTTTTTCAAAAACAAAGAGCAAACAATAGTTCTGTCATTATTTGAGTAAAGCTTGTAATTTTGTTCATGTAGTTTCTTGTCTTGAAAGATATATTCTCAAGTGTTTTATACTTTCTGTAGTAATTTCAAATGGAATTTTTGTCTCCTCATGTTGGATTTTGTTGGTAAAATGAGAAATATTGGTAATTTCATAGCCTGCAATTTTGTGGAAGTTATTGTTTTAGACCTTTATTTGACTCTTTAGAGTCTAAATTATATTGTGTGCAAAAATAATTGTTTCATATTTACCATCAATTTCTTTTTCTTATTATATTGTTATATACCATTTCTGACACTATAATGCATTGTAATGGCAATAATAATCCTCCTTACTTTATCCCTGATCTTAATAGAAAAGCCTCTACTTAATTACCATTACAAACAATGTAAGTGTTGGGTGTTAGACAAATACTACTTGTCATATTAATGAAAAATCTGTTTATTCCTGTTTTTAGTGTTTTAACAAGAATTATTGTCATACTTCTCAAAAACTTGTATGTATTTATTAATATATACATGACATTATTGTTATTGCTACTAATGTGGTCCATTAAGATAATACTTTTCTTAATATTGAACTGGCCTTGTTATCCTGATATAAATCCAGCCTAGTTATAGTGAATAATCTGTGTGTTGTTACTGCATTCTCCTTGCTAATATTTTATTTAAAATTTTTGCATCAATATTTATTTACTTAAGGATGTTGGTTTATAGTTTTCTTTCTCAGCTTTGACTTTCCCTACATTAGCTTTCAAGGCCATATTTGTGACATAGAAGAAATAACTCCTTTTCCCATTTCTTTAAACACTTTGTGTAGTATTGGATTTAATTTTTCTTTAAATGTTTAATAGAATTAGTTTCTAAATCCATCTGGTTCTGGGTTTTTTCCCCTTTGGAAGTTTATTTCTGACTTGTTCATTTTTTTCTTAGATGACTGAGTTATTTAATTACATTATTTCCTGTTCTGTTAATCTGAGCTTTTATATTTTTGTATATATCTATCCATTTAATTTAGATTGTTACTTTTATTAGCATTTAAGTAGGAAAAATAGATCCTAACAATTTCTTTTATTCCTCTTTTATTAGTTGTGAATTTACTTTTTTTTTTAAATCACCTCTTGTCTATATTACCGTGGTAACCTCTCTTAATTAGTCTCTCCACACTCCAGGATACCCTGCACACTGCAGCCAAGCTAGCTTCTTTAAGCACGTCTTACCATGTTCCTTTCTTAACCATTGTGGTGATTTTTCATTCCCTTTGGGATAAAACATAAACTTAGTTTAGTTTTAAAAGCCCTACAGACCCAAGCTCGATTTATCTTTCCAGACTCTGTACATTACTCTTATGCCAACGCTATAATCCAGTCAAATTGACCTCCATATTGTTCACAGTTGGCACCCTGTCTCCTATTTCTGTACTTTTGTACTTCCATTCTTCCATGCTTGGGATATACTCTCTCCTTATCTCCTCTCACAGAGTCCCTCTTCCTTTAACATGCAGCTGAAGCATTATCTTATTTACAAAATCTTTCCCATTTCCTCTAGGGGCTAGTGTTCTTTCCCTTGAGCTTTCTTCTCTTTAACTATTTTGTATTTTTTTTTACCACATGCTCTGGAGTTATCATCACAATTCACACTAACACTAGTGAGCCAGGGGCCCCAGAGTGTAAATATTATGCCCCCAGAGATTACAGGAATATCCCTGAGAGAGTGAAGAGTCTAGTGATACAGCCTTTACCAGTTCTCTTCCCCCCACCCCAAGATTACCAGTTGAAAATCAATGTAGTCAGTACACCTTAAGTAGCCTTTAGAAAGGTGTATTTCTTAAGAGGTAGAGTAAGAATGCTTGGAACCAAACATGACTTCTACCTCCACTCCCCAAATATTGATGGTATTCCCCTCAATCAATGTATGCAGAGTCCAAGTGAAAGTACTCTCAAGTCTAGCGAGCACAAATGCCAAAGGAGCAAGTCATAATATCTTTCTGATGAAAGTCTTTTTCCCCTTCACAGGACACACTCAAAGAGTTCCACTAAGGCATAGTATATTTTCATTGCCATGCTCTGTGTAAAACTGAATCTGTGTCGGGTCTATTCTATGCTCCTTATGCAGGGAGTACTATCACAACTGCTCCAGGGATGATGATAAGAAGATGAGAAAATCAAAATCCCTTTGTATCTCAAGATGGGTAGGAGAACTTGGCTGAGGTCAGAGTCAAACCCTCTTTAATGCCCCCTTACCCCACAGGCACACCCACCATTTCCACCTTGTGTGTTTAGCCACAATACTCTCTCCTCATTTCAAAACTTTCCAGGTAATGTAAAAAATAGACTTGAATCCAGGGCTTCAATCCCCAGAAGCCCTTGCTCCACTTCCCCAGAATGCTTTGTAATCTCACCTGGGCCAAGAGGGAGATGGGGTATTTAAACCTGGTTGTGAATAGGCTCGGCCTCTTTTGGACTTCCGTTTTGGAGCAGACGCGTCTCTTCCATGATGTGAGGTTATCCTGTCTAGGCCTCTCTGGCCTAGGAATGTGCTTTCTTATTTTGTATTTTCTTTAACCCTTAACTTTTAATAAACTTCATAAAAATATAATACTCCTTGCAGAGAGAAACTAATTTCTACCTGCCTCAGTCTCCCCTAATTTTTAACTGTTACAGTAACTGTCCATCAGCATCTCTGGTTTGATTCCACAGAAAATCATGCTCCTACTGGGTACTTCCTGGCATCTTCCATTCCTCCCCAAACTTCTTTTTAGATATTTTCTTCTCCCCATTAGATTGTGAGTTCATTGAAGGCAGGCACTGTGTTTTTCTTATTTCTATCTCTAGTGCCTGGGCATTTAATAAATGGTTATTTAACAGAATAATTCCTTTTCCTCTATTAAATAGAGTGGCTAATATCCTCATAGGTCCTATATGCTCAATCATAACATTAGTGAAAGTGCATATCATTATGGATCATTAAAGATATAAAAGAAAAAAGGTCATGACATCTGCAAACTGCCAATAGACCTTCTTTAGCTTGTCTTGAGCTAATTTCTTGTTAAGCATAGTGTCACATACTTGAAGTCCTCAATATGGGGGACAATGAGACTTGAGAATCTCTTAAGCTAAGAAGTTCAGAGGAAGAGTACAGCCAAAGCCTTCTGAGGGTCACCCCTGGGTCTGGTACCAAGACAATGAGCCCCTAGGATCAGAGAACCACACAAAAGCTGCCTAAGGTAAATGGCTGAAATCAGAAAAACAGGGTAGTTTCAAGCTTAGATCCAGTCAATCCATGATGGGTCTGGTTCTGAGTGGCCACTGCATAGGCAACATAAGTAAATCCAGTCTCAGGAAAGACAAACAAAGACACACACACACACACACACACACACACACACACACACACACACAATGTGCATATGCATATATACACATACATAACATATATATGTATATTTCAATATTTACTGAATTTTCTATTTTCTTATCTGCTTCTCATGCTCTCAAATTTGTCTTGTTTCTCTTACAAAGTATGTGCTCATCCTTTTCCCTTTCTTTGGTCTTATCTAATTCCAACTGTGAGCCCACAAGCAGGGATTGAATCTAATTCTCTGTTCTTGACAGTGTCTAATACAGTATTATTGTTGGAAGCTAATTAAATGTTAACTTAGAAGGAAAACTCTCAGTCTTTTGTGCTGAGTTTCCTTTGTTGTGCCCCCAGTAATTATGCCATCCATAGGCATTTCTGCACCTTGAATAGGTACAGCAAACAAATAGCTTTTCAAAATGCTTCAGGATATCCAACAATTATAAACAGAAGTCTGAATTAATTAGCACCATAAAGCCTTCCCAAACTTTGTGTCAAAGGCACAGGATGTTGATCTTTCTAGCTCAGTAAAATCCTATCAAAGCCTCTGGTTTATTTCAATATAAGGTATGGCTAGATTGAACCATGATCTCTTCTCTTGCTGGTGGCAATAAAAATATCATTTTATGTTTGAGTGGTTTGTTTTATCTTTCCAAATCCCACAATGATTTATAACTTGATAAACTTGTTTGTGATGTAGAACCCAGGTTTGTTTGACCTAAAGAACAAGACCAGAACCTCATGAGAGAGGGACAGTCCTGAGAGAATATTTCTACTAAGGGAAGGGAAAAAGATCTGCCCTAAATCTTAACAATACTGGTACTTTCATTTTTATGTAATGATAATAAGATTTTATCCAATGCTTGAAGATTAGCAAAGTGTTGCTGCTGTTTAGTACTTTTTTCAATCATGTCCCACTCTTCATGACCTATTTGGGTTTTGTTTTGGGGCTTTGGTTTTTGGTTTTTGAGGGTTTTTGTATTGTTTTGTTTTGTTTTTTACTAAAATAGAGTGGTTTGCCATTTCCTTCTCCAGGTCTTTTTACAGATGAGGAATTGAGGCAAATGGAGTTGAATGACTTGCCCAGGGGCACAAAGCTAGTGTCTGAGGTCTTATTTGAATGCATGAAGATGTCTTTCTGATTCCAAGCCCATTGCTCTATCACACTGTGCCAGATAGATGCAAAAGTACTGTAGATATATTCCCTCTTTTATTCTTGGATACAACCCTGTGAGGTGGACACTGTAGATACCAGTAGCCTCATTGAGCAGAGAAGGAAACAAAGGTTTGGAGATCCTAGGATCAAAAATCTAGAGCTGGAGAGTACTTCAGAAGTCATGAAGTCCAACCTCATCATTATAATCAAAATTCTTCTCTAGAGACAGGTCAGCAAGATGGAAGAGAACCAAAAGCTAGAAGTGTGAGACTGAGTTGAGAAAACTGAGGCCCAGGGAAGTTTAAGTGAATTGCCCAAGGTCACATAGTAGTAAGCATCAAAGATAGATTCTGAAAACTAATCTTCTAACTCCAGAGTAAGTATTCTTTCTATTACAGCAAGTTGCCATCTGTCAGAGACTGACATATTCAGTGACTTTCCAGTGTTCATAATTAGTTGGTTTGAGCAATTATTCCTAAAGATGGTGATAATGTCTTCTAAATACTTTCTCAATGAAAAGACTCATACTCAGATCATGCCCAGGTTTATATTTCTAATTCTAACCTTTCACCTGAGCTCAGGAATTTCTCAAAACCCACAAGGATACTACCAGGATAGATGCTGATATCTCAAATGAAATATGTCTAAAACCAAATATTTTTCACCAAAACCTTTTTTTCTTTTAAGTTCACTTCTTCTTTCAGTGATACTACCATTCGTCAAGAATTCCTTAATTGACATCTTAGCATTATCTTTTATTCTGCCCTCTCCTTAACCTCACGAATCCAAAAAAGTTATTAAGTCCTGTTTATTTACATTCTGAAACATTTCTGACACCTGAATTTCATCTTTTTTTCATATCCCACACTCATTGTCATTTATTTTCTATTACAAGAGCCTCAAAAAAGCTCTTCCCACCCCTATTCTCTCTCCTCTATGGCTCCCTCTTCAACTCATTTCCAGGCTGTAAATGGATCTGGTCCCATCACACCTAGGTTCTACCCCATTCAGTGACACCCTATTGTCTATTAAGTAAAGTTGTGATTACTTAGCTTACCATTCAAAGCCTTCCACAATCCACTGCCCTTACTACTATCCACCTTTGTAGCAAACAACTCCCTCTCATATACACTCTTCTATTGCCACACTAAAATGTCTGTCATTCCCCATATATCTGTCAGTAGGACTGACAAAGGTTAGACCCAAGAGACAAATAAGACTAAAGTAAGGCAATACAGCAAGGTTTATTTGGAGCAGCAAGGGGACCAGGGCCAAGAGGATTAGTGAAAGGGTGCTGCTGTCTAAGTGGAGGGAAATATAGTGGTATAGATTTGGGGAAGGAAGGAGATATAGGGAAAGGCAATTTGTTTAATTAATTAATGAGATTTATCCATCTCATTCCTTGTTTCTGGGGGAAGGGCAGCAAATGGTTCTCAGGATTGAAAAGTTCCTAGCAAGGTAAAATTTGGATGTGGTCAAGTACATTATTTGTCTTAAATCTGACAGGTTGAGCACTGAGATTCTCAGTGTTTTGTCATGTAGAACAGGTATTGCCATAGTTCTTTGTTCCTCAGTTCCAGCAGGGACTGGGGTGGGGGAGTGGCATTAGTTTCCATAGCTGTTGGTGGAAGAAGGTGGCCTTTTTTTTATTTGCTCAATTTCAAACATTATTCCTTGGTTACAAAAATCATATTCTATTCCTCCCTCCCCTCCCCCACCCTTCCTGTAGCCAATGAGCAATTTCACTGGATATATTACATGTATCCTTGATCAGAACCAATTTCCATGTTGTTGATGTTTGCACTAAGATGATCATTTAGAGTCTCTATCCCCAACCATATCCCCTCGACCCATGTATTCAAGCAGTTGTTTTTCTTCTGTGTTTTTACTCCCACAGTTTTTCCTCTGAATGGGAATAGTGTTCTTTCTCATAGATCACTACAAGTTGTTCGGGTCATTGCATTACTACTAATAGAGAAGTCCATTACATTCGATTGTACCACAATGTATCAGTCTCTGTGTACAACGTTCTCCTAATTCTGCTCCTTTCACTCTGCATCAATTCCTGGAATTCATTCCAGTTCCCATGGAATTCCTCCAGTTCATTATTCCTTTCAGCACAATAGTATGAAGCGGAGTCTAGATGGCCACATAGAAGGAGCAGAAGTTCAGACCTCTGAATACCCTTCCTTACTGATCACAAACTGAATGCTCCTAAGGGACTGAAAATCAAACCCAACAACAAGACAGAGCCAAGGAACCCTCCTGCTGGACTCAATTCAAAAGGTACACCCCCCAGGGGTACACCCAAAAGCCAGAATCCGAGAACACTCAGGTTTAAGGGGAAGACAGAAGGAAGGTCCCAGGACCCACCCCACCCCCTCACCTAGAGCACTAGGCCTCCAGTGGCAGCGGGACCCTCCAGGCAGACAATGGCACTGGTCTTGAGGGTGTACCTTGTGGGCACGGCAGTGCCAAGCTCAGAGCGTTGAGCACAGACGGCGGGGAAGGAGCTGGAGAGGGATCTGGCAGCCTGATCAGAGCCATGGAGATCTTCCATACTGCTCCAGCCTTCCAGGAGGTTTTTTGTCTCAGAACACACCTAGCCCAACCCAGCTGAACTTAATTCCATTAAAAGTCTTCAGAACTCGGAGAAGCCTAGGCTGCAATACTGACTGCTGGACTTTAATCCAATCAAAAGCCTCCAGAGGACAGGAAAGGGCAACACTCCTCCCCCAGAGACTGCACTGAGAGATCTGGCAAAGCTCCAAGAGGGGAGACTGACAGAAAGCCCCAAAACCAAAAAAATGAGAGGAGCAAGAGCACAGACAAATACAGGGAGCAAAGAAGGGATAAATGAGCAAACAACAGAAAAAGAAGAAATAAATTACAATTGACAGCTTCTGCACAGGCAATGAACCAAGAACAAATAATACACAGGAGGATGCAAATAATAAAACAGAAATCCCAGTGAATTGGACACAGGCTTTGGATGAACTCAAAATGCAATTCAAAACACAACTAAGAGAGGTTGAAGACAACTGGGACAAGAATTTTAAAACTAAGATAAGTCATCTGGAAACAGAAAATAGTGTTTTGAAAGCCAAAATCAACCAGCTTGAAAATGAGGCAAAGGAGATGAGAGATGAGGGAAAGAGAATGAAAGATGACCTCCAAAGAAAATCAGACCAGAAGGAGAAGGATGACCAAAAAGCCAGGGATGAAATCCAGTCTTTAAGAACCAGAATACAACAACTAGAATCAAGTGACCTCACAAGGCAGCAGGACACTATAAAACAAAACCAAAAGAATGAAAAAATTGAGGAAAATATGAAGCATCTCATTCACAAAACAGAGGATTTAGAAAATCGTTCAAAGAGAGACAATTTAAGAATCATTGGTCTACCAGAAGACCATGACAAAAGAAAAAGCCTGGACATAATAATACTACAGGACATTATTCAGGAAAACTGCCCTGATATTCTGGAACAAGAGGGAAAAGTGGAGATTGAAAGAATCCAAAGATCACCTCCTGTTCTTAATCCCCAACTGACAATACCCAGAAATGTTATAGCCAAACTCAAGAACTACCAGACCAAAAAAAAAGATATTACAAGCTGCCAAGAAAAAGTCATTCAGATACCATGGAACCACAGTGAGGATAATACAGGATCTGGCTGCATCCACACTGAAGGATGGAAAGGCATGGAATATGATATTTTGGAAAGCAAGTGAACTAGGTCTACTACCAAGAATCAACTACCCAGCAAAACTGACTATATTCTTACAGGGAAAAGTATAGTCATTCAACAAAATAGAAGAATTCCAAGAATTTATAAAGAAAAGACCAGACCTGAACAAAAAATTTGATGCCCAAGCACAGAACTCAAGAGAATCATCAAAAGATAATTTTTTTAAAAGAGGAGAAAAAGAAAAACAAAACAAACAACCCCCCCTTTTTTAAGAGACTCAAATAGTTAAAATGTTATGTGTCCCTATAAGAAAAGAGGTCATTGGTAACTCTTAAAAACTGTTGCTATCACCTGGGTAACTAGAAGGATTACACTTAGAGGGAACAGTGACAAACTGTATAGGATGAAAGGACAAGACAGAAATAGATATATAAATATATGCATGCATAAATACATATACATATATGTATATATATTCATATATATATATATATACAACTAGAGCTAAAAAAAAGAGGTTAATACTAAAAGAAATGGGAAAAGAAACTAATGGGAGTAAATTTATATATCACAAAGAAGCTCCTGGTGGGAAGGGGGAGAACATCAATACAATGGAAAGGTAAAGAGGTTGGAGATAGGAAATACTCAACTCTTATGTGCTTTGAAATTGACCCAAAGAGGGAAGAACAATCCAATCCATTGGGACAGAGAATAGATTTGTGCCTTATAGAGGAGTAGAAGAGTAAAAAACAAGACTGGTGGGGAGGGAAGCAGTATAAGGGAGGGAAAGGGTAGAGGGGTAGTATAGACAATAGTATTCCATCAAAGAATGGCCTTTCTTGACCACCCTGTCTGTCTGTATTCTCTTCCCATTTTCCTGCAGCCATACTAGGCTCATACCCTTGTCTATATCTGGTTGTCCCATCCTTTATATTTCTATCTATAGAATTCAATCTTATCCTTTAAAACACAGGTAGCCTTTTATCAGTTTTCCTGGTTGATTATCATCTTTTTCTCTGAGACCCCACTTAGCACTTTGTGACTTTTCATTTGTGTATACACAGGTGAATTAATATATATGCATGCATGCAAATACATATACAGTTGTACATGTACAGTTGTGTATGAATATACAAGGCTAGACTACTTCTCAAACTTGCCCCCATGCCTTATACCCATTCTCACCCCTACCTTTTCTGCTCCCTTTCATGTGTTATATTCTTCCATTTAAATTCCCAGGGCTTTAACATAGCAGCTGCCATGTGGTAAGTGCTAACTAATGCTCTTTCTCAATATCATCTATAATATACATGTGAATGTGGTCATGTGTGAGCAGGTATATTCCGAACAGTTATATATACACATACATGTATAGATGTGCATCCGTGTATATATAGACATTAAATCATGTACTATCCATATTTAAATGTACAGGGATATAAAACATATTTTACTTTGTTTTTACTTATACATGAATGTTTATGCTTCTATGCACCTCTATTCCTATCACAGGGGTAGACAGCCTTCACCATTTACTGTCCCTTAGACGTTCTTGGTGGTATGCAATGAGCTCATTGTTCTGAGTTTGTCATCTCAATGAGAGAACTAGTTTCCCACTCTTAGGATTCAATTCTCACCTCAGACTGAGTAACAATTAAGAGTTTTTGACTCTAATCTAAGGTGTCTTTCCCCAAAAAAGAATCAGAGGAAGAATTTTAAGAGGTATTCAGAATGTAAACATGAATCAGATATGGCATAGGTGGTTTTATTCCCACATTAAAAGGGGAATGCAAAGCATTGGAGAATCATAGAATGATTAGAACCCATTGAAAAATGATGATTCAACCCATGGTGGAACATTTGCAATAGACTGCTCCTTCTTTCTTTTTTATTTCATCTCCACTCCACCAAGTGGTCTCTTTCTTCCCCCTAAACTCCCTTCCTCTGTAGGCAACTCTTTCTCTATTGGTCATGATCTGCCAAAGTTTATGCCATAGCTGCTCCAGTAGTCCATACCCAGTTGCTTGGATACCCAGAAAAAGGCACGATTTCAGCTTTCTTTTAAGATCTCATAAGACCCTGTTCAAAATGAAAGAAGACACAAGCAACAGGAAACCTATCTCAGAGTCTGGCTGAGGAGGGCAAGAACTGGTGGCATCCCCCCAGGTTACTGTTTGGAGTTCAGAGGGTTGTCCTTATACTTCTATGGTAGAAGTTTCTGAGAAGATTCTGATGGGGTCAGCCTTAGTGTATTTACAGAGTTCTGACTCAACAGCCAATTAAAAGAGTCAATATTGCTATCAGGAAACAGAGTTTACCTTTATCTTCTCTGAATCGTGAAGAAGAAAGAGACTCTATAATGCATCTTCAAGTGGATATCACATTCCAGTAAAACTTATGTGAGTGAAAATTATTGGGTCACGCTGCTAAGCTACTACTACTGACAAAGCTAAAATAGCCCAGACTCTTGTATAAAAGAAGTAAATATATACTTGAGCAGTACCATTAAAAGTTCTATCAGTGAGATCACAGTTTAAAATGGATCATAGGATGGTAGTTAGGTGGTTCAGTAGATTAATACCCCGACTTAGAAACCTGAAGACCTGGATTCAAATGTGACCTCAGACATTTCCTAGCTCCGTGACCCTTGGCAAATCACTAAACCCCCATTGTCCAGCCCTATTGATTCTAAAACCGCAGGTAAAGATTAAAAAAAAAAAAAAAGAATGGATCATACACCTAGAGCTAGAAGGAAACCCAGGGGTCATCTAGTCTAATCACATCATTTCATTGATGAGGAAACTGAGATTTTAGGTGAGTTAGTGACTGACTTATTTAAGATTACCTACAATGATTTACCTAAGGTCACAGAAGAGAGGGTTTTAGTGAAGGGCCACTGACTCCAGAAGCAATTTTCTTTCCCCTGAACCATATTTTCTCCAAGTTCAAGATTCCAAATTGAATCATGTCACTCAAGAAAGACAAAGACAGAGGATGGTATAGAGCTATTTTCCTCCCCAATCTGTCTCCCAGTTGATGCCAGTAAGAACTAAATCCCACAGTGCTTCCAGCACCCATCTTTCAATATGTTCTTTTCCCCAAGTTAACATTTCCCAGATCACTCAGACACAGAGATAGTCAATATCTTCCTTAATGGTGCATATTTTATCCATTCTCCTTTTTCCGTTGTGCTTATTAGTTCTCCATCTGAAATTCCTATTGTATGCTTCCCTGTATTACTTGAATCACTCTTCTGTGTGTCAGATTCTACAATTCTACTGACAGTCACATATTATTCTGTCAGTATCCTCTGATTTTGTCATATCTCTGAAAACATACATCCTTTTTTAAGCTTTCACTTTTATTTTGGTCAAGTGGTTTCTCTGACTTGTATGCTCGAATCTAATGTATCATGCCTTTGAGAAATCATGTTTTCTATTTGAAATTGAATGCACCTTAAAAGTGTTCAAATCACAAAGCTTCCGATTTCAGCCTCTGTCAAACTGAATTTCACTCTTCTACTTGTGTAAATTCAGAAGGGCCCTTTTGCTCCACCTAATTTTCTATCTGCCTCTATTTCACTAAACTATAAATAGAACCTTCTGAGAAACTGATTCAATTTCTTAATAAAGATTCTTCCACTAGTGAAAATCCACAGGTTGTCACATTTGCTTACATCACTTTGGCATAATTCACTAAACTCCATGTTCCTTATTACCAATGAGGAATCACTTTGTGTAATAGATAACTATTACAATCCATACTCAAAGCATCAACAAATGAGGAATTAATTGGATCCACATTGACACAGAAACCAAATGAGTACTAACTGATTATAGTCACAACAGCTGGACATGTGTATAGTAGTCAAGGATCCATATTCACTGACCATCAAGATCCCATGACTCTGAAAGATATGCAAATCATAGAAAAAGGGGAAAGTTTAGGAAGGGATTATCAAAGATACAAATGCTATTAAACTTGTAACAGTCATCATCACCCCCAACCTTTCTTGGTCTCAATATCTGAAATTTGAGACAATGTTACCATAAAGCCTAATTAATAATACTTTCCCAGGGACCAATAAAACACAAACACAAGAATATAAAAAAGCAACAACCTCACCCTGGTAACAAGGCTCCCCACGGCTCCCCTAAGAGCTATACTCCTCTTATCCCTCAATCATAAAATAAGGACCACTTTAGGAACATCAACTCAAAAGCTTAGAGAGAAGCTGATGTCCTTATTAGACTAGTAGCAGCAGCTGTTGCCCTCCTGCTCCCACAAGTAAACTGTTTTCCCTTCCTGATGGTGATATTAAGTAGTTGTTATGGTTCAAGAAGCTTTGGAATAAGTGGGGAGAAGGGGAACATGGGACCAAAGTTCACTAATATGCATAGTTATTGGGCAACAATATAATTTGTAGCTTTGGGGGGGGGTGCAGAAAAAAGATGCTGATTAAGGGGAAGGAGAGTGAACCAAGATATTAAACAAAAGAGAGACAAAAAAAGATTACCAAGTTCATTGTTTAAATTGAGGGAAAAAAAGAGAAAGTCACTACTAATAGTCACTGGATGAAACAATTTTCTAGAAACACAGCTAAGGAACTTGTGGATTTCATTAGCCAGGTTCTTAGCTAAGACCTCTATATATTTGATAACTGTATATCAATATAAATGTTTTCCTTTATAACCCTTTGTACTTTCCTTTATGCACTTGAAAATATTATAAAAAGAGGTTTCATCAGACTGCCAGAGTAAATAATAAGAAAAAGGTTGTGCACCCTATTTTAGACCAAGTGCACTATCCTCCCAACACTTATTGAGGAAAAGAGAATATATTGGTAGATGAATTCCTGAAAAATCTAAACAAACATTAAATCATATTTTAAGAGGGGGAAAGGTATTAATACTTAAAGAAATACTATTGGGTATGATTATATAAAGATTATTTTTGATAATTATTCCTCTATACAATGGATCCACTTTGTTTAGTCAGATTTCATATACTATGGGGGTTGCTTGAAGTAAGATTAACATATCAAATGCAGTTGTACTTTGCTAATCCTGGGATGTAATCTTAATTCTATTCTTATTTTAAAACTAATCAAGAACTTTGTATCATTTTCATTGTCCATCATTTTCATCTCCATTACATGCTTTCTTTTTACTTTCAACAAATTAAACTAGGAAATTATCATCTCAAATTATCTTATTCAGCTCAAAATATATGTTTGTTTAACTTCAGGAGAATGAAAATGTAAATATGTATTATCTTTTCTCTTATGTCTGACCTCCCACCCTCAAAAGAATAGTGCCAATTGCAATTCTCTTTAAATGGTAACATACTGTTTACTTCTATTTCTATTTTATTTATGCAAGTATAACCCCTTTCTAGAGTCAAGAGTAAAGAATCATAAACAAATTGATGGATAGATGCCTGGATGAATAAAATAGCATTTATTAAACTCTGATGTTATGCAAAGCAGTAAGTAATAGGGATGTGAACAGAAAAAATAAGATGCCCCTATTCTCAAGGTGCTCTCATTCCAATATGGGAGGTAACACATATAGGAAGTTTCAGCTTCAAGTCAGATGGAAAGGCCTTTAGGGAACAATAGCAAATCAAATAGTAATTCATTTTCTCTAATACAATTCCTACATATGAAAGTCATATCCTTTTCAGGTGACCAACAACATGATAAGTGTAAGAACTTTAATAGCAACTCTTTTTTGAGTCTTCAGTAGACGTGGTTTCAACACTCTAGAAAAAATTGTTAGGACACATCTCCACACTGAAGCTTCCTGAAATGGTGTCTTGGATAGGCTAAAAGCAGAGCTAGTGGTCTCAGGGTGCTGTCACTTCCAAGTCTCTTGGATTTACCTGCCCATCAGTGACAGTGGGCCAAGAGTTGGTTTTGCTGGTGGTGAGAAAGGTGAGCCCTTTTCCTATAATGATCACTTCCATTAATGATGGCTGCAGGGATACATCTAGAAGGAGAGCCATTGTTCTGGAAGGCATTATCCTGATCCCAAGGTTCTTGGGTTCAGGATCCTAGGCTGGCTCCATCAGGCTCTGAGGCAAGACAGCAGTCAAAGTAATGATGGCCATTTGAGTTGCCTGGCCCATGCCACCTCTTATCTTTTCCTCTCTCTTAAGGACAGAGATACCTAAAAATCCTCTTCAGTCTATGCTTTATGTCCCAAAGACATCACCTTGCTAGTTGACAGAGAGGGACAATGCTGGTCAGACAAGTAAAGGCTCTTTAAATCCATGGATAATAATGAGCAGAGTGAGGGAGAAAAGATGGATCTGAGCTTTCCTGAGATCAAAGTAAATTAAAGGACAGAAGTACTTACAGCATACTTACACACAAGGTTCTCTCCTAGCTTCTCTCATGAATTCTTTTGCTCTGTGTCTTGACTTGGTTCTGTGGATAACTTGACCACAAATCTAGGCACAAATATTGGCTGTTTGACCCTGGGCAAGTCATATAAATTCTCAATGCCTTGGAAAATAATCTAATAAACACATTACAAAGTATATGCCATTTGAATTGTTAAAAAGAATTTCTTCTCAAGGAATTTTCTATATCCGTGAGGTTCAGCCTCAAAAAATGAATTAATGGAATTACTGACTTGGACTACCAAGACTATAAGAATTCACAATTGTCCATGTTCCTTGTATCTGCTTCTGCAGACCAGACCAGCGACTGTAAGTGTCTAAAGCCAGCACTACCCCAGTTGACCCAAGAAAAACATAATAAACAAGATTGATATGTTTGGAATTTGATTTGTTGTTTAGCATTTTCAGTTGTGTCCAACTCTCTGACACCCCCTCCCCCAATTTGGGTTTTTCTTAGCAAAGATACTTAGTGATCTGAAGTGAGAGAGATTAGAAGTAGAGAGACAAGTTAGGAAGATGATTAAGTAATTCAGGTTACAAAGACCTAGTAGAATATAACCAAGAAAGAACAACTGTGAAAAGCATTCGTGGGACTGGGAAGATCTTTAGGACAATGGAGAATGGTTGGGCAAAAGGGAGGATGAATTGAAGATATTAAAATATGAAAGCATAAAATTTGAGTTGCAATTTTCATTCTGATTTATTAGTAAAGGGTCATTAGAATTGTTGAGAGTACTTGTTTATTTCAATAATTAGAACATTTTATCATGAAATACATTTACATGAGGGAAGCAAATGATTACTTTGGGGATATTTGTGATGATTTATTATATAGCTTCCTTCTTTGTGACAAGTTGTCATCTATGTGCCCACCACTCTTGGGGTCCTTAAAATTTTTTTAAATGGAATAAGCCATGTATTTGAAATTCCACTTCACATTCCAGCAGTCTGTCAGTCAGACTTATATCCTAATTTTTATCCTTCTATTTGTTCTGAAGAAAACATGCCTACTCAATAGCTGTTTAATGTCTCACCAGCATATTTGTACGACTCCATCCTTTCCTTTCCCAACCACAACCACCATCACCTGATTTTAGACTCAAGCCTCAAACTGAAGAGCAAATCTAAGTTAAATATGGCTTTTACTCAAGGACACATGTTACTCTCAGATATCTAAAACATGATCTCAGAACAAAAGAAAAAAGAGGAAATAAAAGCTAAACAAAAGGAAAGTAAAAGAAAAGTAATTTAAAAATAAATGTAAAAGAGCCACTCTAGAATAGACCGACTCCATCACTCCTTTCCATGATAAATTAAAATGGCTCCCTCATAATTCAAGCATCAATTATAATTTCATCTCTAGCTCATTCTATTAAAATTTCTATTTTTATGTTTTCTAAAGTACATAATTATTAGTAGAGTAGTACTTGTGTAAAATTTATAAATATGATATACATGTAGAAACTCCACTGAAGGAAGGTACCTAAACTAGCTATCTCTCCACTTCTCAACAAGCTACATACTAAATTTCTCCATCATGCCCCAGGTCCGTTCCTCAACTGACACCAATTTAGTGTGGAGCAGAGAAAAAGAAGTCTGCAGAAAAGGCTGGAAAAGCAAAGACTCCAGAGCTGTCACTCAAGAAGAACATTATAATTAGAACGGGGACCGGAAAAGACTGTTGAGAAGGATCAGAACAAACTGAAATCTTGGTCTCTTTGCTTTTGAGACAGAAAGGAAGACAGTCTCTTTTGCCTTGGAGACAGAAAGGAGAAGGGGTCTCTTGGCTTGGGGACAGAAAGAAAGAAGTAACACTGATGTGTTACAGTGATTGAATTTCCAGACATGTTAACCCATTTTCCCAATCTGAACTATATTCCACCATCCTCCTACCTAGGAACTATCCTGGTATTAGGGAAACCCCAAACCCTCTTTCTGTCCATTTTCTTATCTTTACCTTTCTCCCCAATAAATCCCTTACTTATCTTAGAGAAAAGAGTGATTTATTTGATACACCACTCTGAGTTGATTGAGAGAGAGCAACTAAAGAATCAATGGGATATAGAAGGGAGGGAGGAAGGAGGGACAAGGAGGGACAAAAAGGGAAGAGGGAGGTAGCCAGGGGTTGAAGGGAAGAGGGAGGAAGGAAGGAGATTAGCAGATCAGATCTTTAGTTATCATTTATCATTCAAATAATCCCTTATTACATTAGGTTCCTTTTATGTATTGTCTTCCTTCATTAGAATATAAATTCCTTGAAGGCAGGAACTATTTTTCTTTTTACTTGTACTTATATATTACCAACACTTAGCACAGTGCCTGGCACATGGAAGGAATTGAATAAAAGTTTTTCAACTGAATGATTTGGGGAGATATTACTAAAGGAGAAAGGAAAACTGTAGATAGATTTAATTTATTCTACTGAAAACTGCAAGTTCATTTACTCATCCATTTATCAATTCGAGAACTTGGATTCTTATAAATTAGACTCAGTTCTCTATATATCTGAGAAATGATGCCTTTGTCAGAGACACTTGATATAACCCTACCTCCCAGTTTTCTGCTTTCCTTCTAATCCTGGATGCATTGGTTTTGTTGGTGCAAATTTTTTTAATATAATCATAATTAACCATTCTACATTCTTTAATGCTCTCTTATCTCTTGTTTGGTCATAAATACTTTCTTATCCATAGATTATACAGGTAAGATATTTAATACTCCTCTAATTTGCTTATGACCTTGTCATAATGTCTAAATCATTTACCCATTTTTACTCTATCTTAGTGTTCAATGTAAGTATAGATCTATATCCAGTTTCTGCCAAATTGTTTTCCATTTTCTCAAGAAATTTTTATTAAATGATGTATTCTTGACCCCTGAAGCCACAAGTGCTAGCATACTTGTGCTCCTCCTCACACTGGGACTGAAACCCAGAACAATGTATGGGCAATACAATAGGACCCTATTCCCAGTGCCAACAAAACATCTTCTATCATCTCCTTCTGACCACTTGCCAATTCCCCTTTCTATCTGTGGACTCTGATCTCTCAAAGTTGTTGCACCTGCAGCTGTTTGTGGCTAACTTCCCTGGGATGGCCCCAACTTCTACCCTAGTGAGCCAGACTTTTTCTGCGCTAACCTCTCAAGTTGTCTTGGATTGAAAAATTATTTCACCGCAATTTTTTATTTGTTCTGCTGCTCTCAAATTTAATTTGAGGTATTATTTTAAAGTTGTTTGAAAGAGAATTCGAGAGAGGTCAGGTGAATATCTGTTTTTACTCTTTCATCTTGGCCCCACCCAGATAAGTAGCTATTTAAAGTACATAAAAGATTAAACAATTTGACTTTTTAAATGGAAAAACAAATTACTAATATCAAAAAGTGAAAAAGGTAAATTGATGGCAAATTAAAAAGAAATACAAGAAATTATTAGAAAACATTTTGTCCAACTATATGCAAATAAAACAACAATTTGAATGACATGGATAAGTATTTACAGAAATAGAAAATGTTCAGATTAATGGAACAAGAAATAAGCAAATTTTCGGAACCCAATTTCAGAAAAAGAAAATAAAACTTTAACTGAAATCTCAAAGAGGAAAAAAAAGACAACATAGAATCAGGAATAGCTATCATGCCACTTACATATTAATAAACTCTAGTAGATCCCTAGTATTTCAAAGATCAGATATAAAAGCCTATATTTGGCTTGCCTTATTTCTGATTTTACATTTACTCCATGATAAAATGACATTGGTTTTGTTATTCCTAACACACCATATTTTATATCCCAGTTTTATTCCTTTTTTCTGTCTCCTATTTCTGGATTTCTCTCCTTCCTCAAAGTCCCTGGGTTTCAAGGCTTCCTTCAACCCTTAACTAAAGCCGCCTTTAGGAAACTTTTTCTCTCTCTCTTTCCCCCAATGATATTAATACCTGCCATCTGAACTTAACTTTTATAGATTGTGTATGCATATATTCATTTGCACATTTTCTCCCCCATTAGAATGTGAACTTCTTGAGGGTACAGTTTTTGCCTTTCCCGTTGCTTAGTACAATGCCAGACACAAAGAATGAACTTTTAGTTGACTTGAGCTGACTTGACTGGAGATATTAATATTAAGGCAATTCTGCCATTCCACCTCATACCCATCAAGTTAATAAAACTGAAGAAAAAGGAAAATTATAAATTCTGAGGGACTGTGAAATAGGTATATTAATATCTTAATGATGGTTCTGTGAATTTATACAACTATTCCGAAAAGCTATTCTGGAAAGCAGAAACTTTTCCCTTCCAACTGTACATACTCTTTCACTACTAAATCTATACCCCAAATAAACCAACGAAAAAGAAAACTAATATGTAGGCAGAAAATATTTATAGCAACTTTTTGTAGTGGAAAAATAGAAATTAAGGTATATTATTGAAATTAAGGTTTATCAATTGAGAAATCCATCAATAAGTCATGTCATGGCATGTAAATACAATTGAATGCTATTCAAAAAATAATGAAGAGGATGGCTTCAAAGAAATATGAAAAGTCTTGTATCCACTGATGCAGAATGAAGTGAAAATAATCACAAAGGTAAGAATAAAAAATATAGTAAGTAAAAAGAACTTTAAAATACTTCAGACATTCAGCAAAATTACCAATTCCAGAGAGCCTATGATGAAGAATGCCACCAAATTCTTGACAAAGTCCTGAAAATGAGTCAAGGTGTATAATAAAACATTTATTTTTGAACATGGCCAGGGTAGCATTATTTTTTCTTGGCTATGTATCTTTGTTTATAATGGTTTTTTCTCTTGTTCATTGAAATAAGTTAATATAAATTTTTTAAAAACTTAAAAAGAAATGAACCAATCTGTATCAAAGTCCTCTATACCAATGAAATCACAAGTCTATCCTCCCAAAATAAAAATATTTTCCCTTTTTGATAAAAGTTGTACCTAGATTTAGAAGTCTAAGTATTCAAACATCATGCCTATCACTATGTCTCTTTAGTCAAATTAGAGAATTCATGATGTGACCTCCAATGGATAAACTGCAACATAGCATCCTTTGCCTTTGACTTGACTTTACTTGATTTGACAAAATGCCTTTGACTTCAGCCCCACTAATTATGTGGCCTTTAGCAAATCGCATTATCTCTGAGTTACAGATTATCCATCAATAAAATGAGAGGAGCAGACTAAATAATCTCAAAGTTCTCCATTGCTCTAACATTCTCTGACCTAATCTATGACCTAAATGCCAAACATATTCTAAGTGAATAGCTTACTCAAAAAGAACCTCTCTAAGTCCCTCAGAAAGTTCATATGATAATCAGCCAATGGATTTGTGAAATGATGACAAACTTGACCTACATACAGAGATCCATGTTTAACTACATTTTGCCAACTTGATGTGTACCACTCCTTACCTAGAAAAAAAGGGAAAAGATATAAAATAAAGACAGAGTGACATAAAAAGGGATAATCCTAAATGAGATATAGAATAGCATTATGAGTGGCCAGAACTCTGGACCTTTTTAAGGAAAACTTAGCTTTGGAATTCTTCCTTACATACTTATTAGCTGCATGACGGTGAGCAACTAAAAAATTGGAAAGATTATAATGATTGTAATGCTTACATTTCAAGATCATTATTAGGAGCAAATGAAATAATTTTGTAAAGTATTCTGAAAAACTTATATTGGTGAGAGTTATTAGCATAATTCAGTATAGGAGCTCAGAAATTAGAGGTGATGGCACATTAGAAATCATCCACTCTCCCTTTCTCAGTTCATATATATAAATAAAAAGATATATTAGCATTCCCTGGAAATTGCAATTAGTAATAAATGCTTGCACAATTGAAATGTACTATAATATGTTTTTTATTGGACTTAAGTAAAACCAAACCAAAAGTTAGGCACAGGATGAAGAGTGGAAGATTTCTCTTACCTTTCTCATCATCCCCAAATCATCTACTATGTGAGTTGTTATATGGCTATTTTCTTCTATAGCAGGTCCAGAAGAAATGAACAGCAAAATCTTGTCCCAACAGCAGCTGGTAGGCAGCAGTGCCTGAATCCCTCATAGACCTGCACAAGCTACTTGTGCCTTGTGGGAAGTGCTCAGAAACATTCTAATTCCATTCGTAGAACTTAAATTTTAAGCACTTCTTTTCTCTGAACAGCAGGAGCAGATGAACTCTCAAGAAATAAAGATCTCATTTTCATGGAAATCATCTTCCAAGAAAAAGAGAAAGAAAAATAAAGGAAATTTAGAGGTAGACTTGGGATTGCTCCAAATGACAACAGGTTTCAGAGTTTTCTATGAGGTCTCAGCTATTCCTCAAGGTATTTTTTTAATGACTTTAACGATTGGCATAGTTTCTTTTCTCTTTGGAGTAAACTGAGCCCCAGTAGCAGGTGCAAAAAGAGTCAATTTAAAAACACACACACACACCAAAACTCTTGATTTATCTCTAAATACACTATAAGTGCAAGGCTATAAAGCACTCCTTGCATGTGACAGAACAAGTGTCCAACAAGACCTGTGACTCAGAATAGAGTAACTGATTTCTTTACTAAATGCTGAGTTGGCAAAAAGAGAAAATGATGGGCAAATAATTAGGGAAGTAAGAAGAGCACTCTATTTAGAGTCAGAGGATTTAGGTTCAAATTCCAGCTCAATAGATCATATCTTTTGAATATGTAAGCAGTAAATCATTTTCCTTCTCTGGACTTCAGTTTCATCTTTGTAAAATAAGGGGGATTGAAAATATTCATAATAACCCTTTTATGGTAACAAGTAACTGAGAACCAAGTAGATACCATCAGGTGAGAAATGATTAAGCAAATTGTGATACATGAATGAAATAGTACATTATTACACCATAACAACTCATAGGTAAAAATAATCCAGAGAAGTATGAGAATAATTTTATGAACTGATGCAGAGTGAAGTAAGGAATTAATCAATTAACACCTACTAAGTGCCAGGCACTGCACCAAGTACTAGAAATACAAAAAGAGGCAAAAGACTTTCACTTCCCTCAAGAAGTTTACAGCTTAATTAGGAAGATAACAGGCAAGCAAATATATGCAAAGCAAGCTATGAACAGGATAAATAGGAAATAAGTAACTAAATAAAGGCACTGGGATTAAGAGGGGTTGGGCAAAGCCTCCTGTATAAAGTGTGGGGTTTTAGTTGGGAATTAAAAGGATTTAAGGGACGTCAGTAGTCAGAGTTAGGAGAGAGAACATTACAGGCAGAAAAGACAGTCAAAAAGAATGCCAGGAACCAAGAGAAGTGTTCTTGTTTGTGAAACAGCGAGGAGGTCAGTGTCATTGGATTAAAGAATATATGTTGGGTGAAAGGTTTAGCAGAACTAAGAAAATGATATGAACAATGAAGACAACAAAGCAAATAAAAGGGACAAAAATGAATCAAAACTTGATATCATTAGAAAGAACAAATGACCTTGGAAAAGAAATTAGAAAAATGTGCCTCCATTTCTTCTTTGCAGAAATGGAGAACTACAGAAGTTAAACTTCACATCCTCTCTTGTCCCCCAGGCTCACGATCTAGGTGCTATCCTCAGCTCCTAGCTCTCTCATCCTCCATATCCAATCCGCTGCAAAAGCCTAAATATTGTTAACTTCTTAACATTTCTTATACCTACTCCTTTCTCTCCTCTGATATTAGAACTGTTCTGTTGAAAGTTCTAATCACTTTACAATTGGATTCTTCCAATAGCCAGATGATGGATCTCTCTACTATGTCTCCTCACTCTAGTCCATCTTTGACTCAACTGTCAAAGTGATCTTCCTAAAATGCAGGTTGACTATATCACTCCTTTTTCATACTTCATAAACCCCACTGGCTCCATATCACCTCTGGGTTCTAATATAAAATGTTCTGTTTGCCTGTAAAGTGCTCAATAACCTAATCCCCACAACTTTATTGTCTTCTTACATAATTTACCTTCTCCTTCAATTTTTCTGCAATGCAATAAGAGTGGCTTACTTTTTATTCCTCAAATAAAACTTCCCCTCCTCATCTCTATCTCCTGGTTTCCCTGGGGCTTCCTTTAAATACCCCCCCAAAAAATCTTACCAATATAAGAAGTGTCTCTTGAGCCCCCTCAATTCTAGTACTTTCCCTCTCTGGGCTATTTCCAACTTACATTGCCCATACCTTGTTTTTCCACAGTGTTTGAATTTTGTCTCCTCTCATCAACCTGCAATCTCCTTGAGAGCAAAGGACTAGCTTTTGCCACTCCTTATATTCCCCAACACTTAGCATAGAACCTGGTATAGAGTAGACAAGAAATGTTTTTTGGCTGATTGAAATACCACATGCTATCAGACTCTGTTGTTACTTTTATTAAAGTGATTTTTTCTTTTTCTTTTTTGATATAAGACATAAATGGGTAGGGTGAGGATATATTTAGAAATAATGATGATGCTATAAAAAAGTAAACATTTTTAAAAGAAAAAACAAGGGGTTTGGACTAGATCTGTGTTGGTGAACCACATGTGCCTGAGGACATTTCTCACATCATCTGCCCCTTTGCCCAGCAGCCAAATGGGAGTGTTTCCTCTCTCCCCTTGGGGTAAGGGGGCAGCTCACATGTGGAGTGAGGGTTGTAGTTTGGGCACTCAGTCTCAAAGGTTCGCTATCACTGGATTAGATAATCATTGGAATCTCTTCTAACTTTAAATTTATGATCCTGTGAACTTGAAATCTTTGAAGGAAAGGAGATGTGAAAACATAAGGGACTGGCATTGACTGACTATCCATAGAAAATATCAACAAAAATCAAATTATTGAGTTAAGTTCAATAAAATTTCATTAAGTACCTACTATGTGTAGTGTCTAGTGCTAAGCACATGTGACTTACAAACAAAAACAAAATAGTGTCTTCCCTAAAGAAGCTGATGGAGATTTTTAGGGTGGAGGGAGAAAGGAGAAAAAGAGATGAAAGGAAGATAATAAACATTTATGTTGCCCTACTATGTACAAGGGATATGGGGAACATTTGCCTACCCTATCCATAATGTTATCCTAATTATCGTGATGAAGTAAATCTAAGCAGCTTAACCAATCTATTGTTGAATTTTGTCACAATTGTCAATAAAAGCATTGATTAGAAAATGTAAAACTAACTACTGGTTTCCAGCCTTGCTGCCAACTATGAAAGACAAGCTGATTTTCATTGCTTTGCAGACTAGTGGCTGCTACTACATATTCCTTCCTCTACTTAATTCTCCAATCATTACCCCACAATCCTGAGTATTCATGATTCTCTTCATCCCCATACCCAGGTAATAAATGTTCATAAAACCTCCCCCTTCTATTCTCAAGAGTTAGTAGTTCAAATATTCCTCAACTCTTCCTCATGACACAATAATATGTTCAGAATATAGCACAATATTTTATACATAATAGGCACTTAATAAATGAGTATGAAATTAACTTATATCCAACTACTACAGATTCCCTTTATGCCATCATCATTGAAATGGTTATAAAGGTGGATCTCTATTAGTGCAAAGAATGAATACCAAGAGTTAGATGCATTATAATATTATTATAGAAATTCACACTGCATATTTCCATTGGGCTGGAACCAAATACTGTATTTTATATAATTATTAATTTAAATAGTGCAAATTTGAATACATGGGACCATTCATTGAGATTCATTATTCACACTAATCAAGATTTGGCTGTCACTCACATCATTCAATTTTTAGAGATCAAGGGGTTTTGATACCATAAGTTCCTGAAGCATCCTTTAGTTTGCTGGAGTAATCATTTTACAGAGGAGCCCTTGAATCACTCTAAAGCTCTTCAAAGATTAGCAATTTACCTCTCTTCTTTCTTATCACTTAAAGACACTTAAGTAATACAGGAGAGCGGCAAGTTGTCTGGGTTATATAAAAATTATATGTGTAGCCTTGGAACAAGTTAATTCAATTCTCCTGGCTTCAGTTTTCTTATCTATAAATAAGGGGTTAGATTGAGAATGATCTGTGGCATAATGGAAAATGGACATGCCTGTCTGAGCCTCAGTTTCTTTATATTATTATTATGATGATGTTGTTATTATTAAAATAATGAGTTTCACTAGACAGTTTCTAACAGCCCTTCCAGCAATGAATCCATGCCATTTGGGGACAGTAACAGACTTCAACTGACAAATGCACAATCAAAGTTAGAGGATGGTTAGATAACTTGTCGAAAATCACACTGTAAGGAAAGGGCAAGACTGGAATGAGGACATAATCCTTTTTAATGGTCAGATTCAGAAAGGAACAATGTTGTTCATATGCATTAGTTTTACTATCAATCATAGATCCTGTTAAAGGTCAGCTTCACCACCTGAAAACAGGGCAAACTTTAGGCACAAAAATAACTACAACTCAAAAAAAGAACACATGCTTTATTCTCCTACCATCCCTGTATTTTGCCTTCTTGTCACTCACTATCCTGGGGACGAAACACAGAAATATCACAGAAAGAGGGTTAGGATAGGAATAATACTCATACAGAAATAAAAAGGCAGATCTTATATAGAATATTATCCATACATAAATCTAAAGGAAGATCGAGGTGGAAATGATTCAATTTAACTTAAAGGCAGCCTGGATGGGATCTCAAGAGGTTACCTTGCCATCCTCAGGTACATTTAGTTCAACAATATAAAGTAGTTAAGAATTTGTTTTCTAGGGTATATTAAAATGAACTATTACCAAATAAAATTATTTGGATGAAGAATTTAATAATTAACTAAAATGCATCTGAAAACCTCTTTGTGTGTGTGTGTGTGTGTGTGTGTGTGTGTGTGTGTGTGTGTGTGTGTGTGTTCTATGTTGGAATCCCCAACAAAAGGAGGGACTCATATTCCCAATGTTTGCTTAGGAGTCCAAGATTCAAACTTATACTATTATATACACACACACACACATATATATACATATATTTTTTTAAAAAACACAATAGCCTCCAGAGGTAATTGGGTATAATGTAATGGTTATTATATTACAAAGTGTTGGACTGAAGGTCAGAAAATTTTGAGTTGTATTTGCTGTGTGACCCTTAATCACTCACCTTTTTTAGTCTCAGTTTCCTCATCTTCAAAATGACAAGAATAATAGCACTGACTTCACTGGGTTGACCTGGAGATCAGTTGATATAACCTAGAGAAGATGCTTTGAAAAGTTTAAAGTATAATATAAATGCTAGAATTATTATTTTAAAAATATTGAGAAGTATATTAAGAAATAAAGGCTCCTTTTCCTTTTTATTTCATATTTGAAGAAGGGAGGGAAGGTAACAAATATTTAGGTAGCACCTACTATGTGTTGCATGTATTTTTTTACAAAAATTATTGCATTTAATTCTCACAACAGCCCTGAAAGATATAGGTTGTTATTATACTCATTTTAGAGGAAAGGAAACTGAGGCAAACAAAAATTAAGTGACATCCTTAGGGACACATAGTTAATAAGTGCCTAAGCCCAGATTTAAATGCATGTCTCTGATGCTAGGTCTGTCTCTCAATTTATTGTCTCACCAGTTGACACAGATACCTCAACTAAATTGATCCTTGCTCATATCTTTATCAGGAAGCAAAAACAATTCCTGAACACCTCTACATTTTAAGTTAAGGAAAAAACATAGGAGTAAGCAGTATCCTAATAAGCAAAATTGTCAATGTAAGTGTGCTCATTAATACATGAAGAAGCATATGTGAGATCATTAAATCAATAGAATTTAATCAATAGAAATATTCAAGAAATAAATAGATCCATCCACAGGAACAGCACTAATGTTTAGCACATTTCTCCGGAGCACTTAGAGAAAGGTGAAATATTAAGTGATAATGAAAAGATTATAAAAAACTAATCAAGCAAGTAGAATAAGCTTTTCATTGCTCTACCTAGAAGTGTCAAGATTTCCCTTAATTTCTTTCAGTTAGCAATACCTAATTTAACCAAATGATTTAATCAATCATACCACTATGTTAGCAAACACTCTAAAAACACAACAATAAGATAGAATGGGAGCTTTTTCCTTAAAGGTAATTTCTTTCATCAGTGGCAAGGTTAGGAAGAAGAACCAGCAGGAGTAAATACAAAGTAACTTTAGGAGAGAGGGAAAGAATATGAACAATTCAGGGAATCAGAAAAGGACCCCAAATAGGAGATTTGAGCTGAGCTGAGTCTTGAAGGAGACCTAGGACATTCCAAGGAATGGAAGTGGGAGGGGAGAGCATTCCACACATTAAAAGGAGCCTGTGAAAAATCAGAAAATAAGAAATGTAGTGTTGTGTATGGAAGAATATTAAAGAGTTCAGAGTTGGAGTATAGAGTACATAGCAAGAGTAATATAAAATAAGCCTATAAAGATAAATTGGACCAAGATTTTGGAGAGCTCTAAATGTCAAAATGAAGACTGTATAATAGCCTCTGGAGGTTACCATGAAAGTGCCTTATATTTAGTGAATTAAACATTCCAGTAATTTCTGCATGAGTTTTAGATGGACAAGTCAAAAGACTTCTATGGGAATCCATATCTGACCAAGAGATGGAGCTTTTCAATAAAAACTACTAAATGCATAATCAGAGGTTTGTTGTAGCCAACTCAAATCAGATCAATGAAGCTGATTGTTAAATTTTCAGTGTGAACATTTCTAATCTAGAAATTGGCAAATTACTATAAATCAGGAGTTGACTAATTGTCTTACTGATTTTCTAGAATTAAGAAAGTGATGAAAATCTTAACAGATTAAACTTTAAAGTGTATTGTATGCACATTTTTTAGAGAACTGGTTGTAAACATTTCCCACACCCCACTAGGCATGACTAGCCCTCAATGCAGGACCAATATTCTAGGTGTCAGTTCAGATCCCACCCTCAATTTTTTTAGTTTTACCCATTAAACCTACCCTATCAAAGATGGATGGATAGATAGATAGATAGATAGATAGATAGATAGATAGATAGATAGATAGATTTGAGTGAATGGTTGAAAGAAAGAGTAACAACCTTAGTCAGAGATTCTTAGTTCTAGATCTAGATTTGATATGGAGTATGACTGCCCAATGGAAATTAACAGTCATCTTCCCCAAGAGCATAAACAAGAAACTAGTCTCCATAAGAAAATTGTCCTTTATGTATAACATGAAGGAAGAAATAAAATAACAGATCAACAGCCTGGAGGACTGATATCAAAGGTAATTGCATAGACAAACAAAGGAAATAAAGAAAAAATGTAGTTTCTGCCAGATGATTATAAAAATCATTTTAAAAACTGAAAAGATCATTAGGATAAAAATGACATAGGTCCATCTTCACTCTAGAAAACCCCTGTCAGAAATGAACAATTATGGAGATAGTAAAGATAGAATATTTACTTATACTATAAACATTAATATGAGAGGTGGTAACAGGACCTTTGACATAATTGTACATAAGCATAGGATAATAGCAGTTGATAATTAAATATTAGTTATATTTAGTTTTCTTTTAAAAATAATACAAATTTAATATTCATTAAAATATGGGTATTCCAAGGGGAGGTTGATTAAAAACAAATAATAGTGTTTTTACATTTCTCCATGGGGCAAAGTCAAACTAAGTTCTCATTTACCCATGGGGTAAAATTCTCCATCACAGAGGCAATCCCCTTGCCCTGAATTCCTAAGAAAAAATGGAATTTTATTAATTAAGTTTGATCAAGAATGATCAAATATACATATATTTGATATATATTTTATATAATATATTATGTATAATATGTTATTTTATATATTTATAAATAATATAATATTTTATATCCACCAAAAATATAAATCCATATTCACCCATTAAATAACTAAATTTCCTTCTCTCAATCACTACTTTTAATATGGAGCCTGAAATGACAGCAGATGAAGGCATTCAGACAACAGGGATAGAGGGGAAATCCCTTCTCTGTGGGCAGAGCCCTGAGGCCTGCTTCTGTGAGACTAGGATGGCTGAAAAAGATAATGAAGAAATAGTTTGAGGGGAAGAAAAGGGGAAGATCATGATTGTCTGATCTCAGAGAAAAGAATCTTTGCCATCTTTATACTCCAGTCCATAACAAGATTCCTTTAGAGCCCAAGTTTGTGACTGGTCTTGGAGAGTATCCATTGCTTTAAATTAGATACCCTTAGAAGGAGAGGAGTTGTGGATCTTTTAGATCATATCCTGTCGCATCCTTAACTCTTAAACTATAGAGAACTGATCTTACCTGCAGAGTCCTGGGTCCCTATATTTTGACCCTGACTGAAGGATTTGTATTGTTCTGTGAAATGATTCTTATTTTGTATGCAAGTTACTTTATATGAGAGCCGAACACAACGCAAGGCACATGGTACATGCTGAATAATTACTTATTAAATGATTGACTGGTAGCTAGAGCAGATAGGGGATAAAGCCATATTTTCCATCCAGTCTCAGGGCAGAATCTTTTCATCAAACAACCTGCTTCTCTAGAAGACAGCTACTTACAGTGCTAGTTAGGTCCTGGTGGGGGCTCTCAAATTAACCGAGAGGACCACTGGATAACATTTCTGTTTAAAGTGATAAATGGACTGCAACTTTCCAAACTAACCTGCCTGCCAAATTGTGATTTAAAGTGAAATTGGCATCAGCAGACATTTCCACATCAGCCTGTAGCACATCTGGTCCAGACCAAACAAACAGAAGATTTATTCTGTCAGGGAGATCATTTAGCATTCCTTTTTATGCTTCAGAAGGAGCCTGTACCTGTCACTCACCAAAGCACTCGGCTTTTGGTGGCTAGGCTCTGTTGCTCTCTCTGACTAGCCTTGATCTAACACTTCTAAGGAGGCTCATGTGCACCCGCTCCACCTGGGAGCCCAGTACCCATGCCAAGTTCATTTCCATAGTCTTAGAGAAACCTCCTGGAGGATTTCAAACATCTGCTCATAAGTAAAGAAACATTGTCTTGAGCTCTAACAATAATAAAAAGGGCAACTGAACCTTCCCTTGCAAATAAAACCAAGCTGATAAATGATTTTATTTCTCTGGATTTGGGGGCAGGTTTCAGTGTGTGAGTGTCTGTGTTTGTTATAATTCAGAGCCCCAAAACATGAATACAGTTAATTAAGCTCATTAAAAAAAACTGTCAGGTATTTGCTATTGTTTTGTTAACACCTTCAGAGGTGTTGAGTATCAGGAGTATAAAATGGACTTTTTTAATTTCTAGGGGTTTGTTATTATTGTCAACCTTGTTTGAATTCAAAGGTCCTCTCCCTAAAAGGAAATCAGCATACAAAACTGTGTCATTATCTCTAACAATAGAATAGCATGTGTTGGTGTAGGTGTTTCTCTTTCTCCCATCTCTAAGACAGAAGGGGTTGCCACATCTGCAAGAGCCAGATGTGAGGTGTGACAGTTTAGCCCTCTTCCTCCTTAGCATATTAATCTGTTCTTGCCATGCAACTTCCAGAGGATCTCTTCTCGTCTCTTTTCATCTCTAGTATATAATCCTCTCCTCTCCCACTTCTGGAATTCAGTAGATACTTTGAAATATGGAATTCATTCAGTAGAATATTTGTTTTCCTAATTAAGATTCCCTTTGATATTGCCCAAGACAAATGTGAAGATTCATTTTAACTTCAAAATGGATATGAAGAGGAGAGGAAATAGCATTCATTTTGAAGGTGTGTTCTTGGTTTTGACATTAAAAACTACCTCAGTTTCACAATCTGTAAAAATGAGGTAGATGATTGAGATGATCTCAAAGATTCCTCCCAATTACCATGTTCTTGGAAAGCTAAGTGTATGTTTTTGCTTATAAAGAAATATGTTATTGCTTTACTTCTACACTCGTGTCTATACTCATTACATGCCAAAAGAAGGTTGATGCTGCATATTACATACAAAGATCTTATGCTATGCATGGTTGTAAAGATAGCTTGCTTTTATGGCATCTTAAAAAGCCTACATGAGCAAGGACTATAGATTCCATATCTAATTTTAAAAGTTTGCTAACACTCCATAGGTTGCAAATGTTATATGTATCTTATAATGTGGGTATACTTAGGATACCTCTCTACCCATTCAGTAGTCCCCTATAACCCTCACCTGGATGTGTGGACACCTTCTTATTCTTTGAATTGATTCACTTGGTTCAACATGTCCTCACATTGGCAGGGATAGGTTCCAGAGAAGAATCACACCATATGGTGATGCTTGAAACTGTCATAAGGATAACCCTTTTGAGGAAAAATACACTTCCTCTTTATAACATTTTAGCTCTTGAGATCTTACTAATGAACTTTCATTGGCATACACCATCCACTCACAGCTAAGACACTTTTAGAGATTAAACATAACTATTTTCTCAGCAATAAAGTAAGAGAAATAATACTATTTCGGGCATTCAAAATAAGTACATGAATAATAAAATGCATTCATAGTTAAGTCTAACTTACACTCTTCCAGCAATATACTCAATATCTGTTGGGAAGAGCAAGCACCTCACAGTGGAAACTTGGTAAAGAAGCACCTGAGGAGGAAAAAAAAGATTTACCCAAGATAGCACAGTTCTGGACTGCAAGCTTGAATAATGTTGATCTTTTTAGAACCATCTGTGCTAACTAAATCTTTCCTGCTAATTGCTAATTTGTACATTGTCACTATCTCCAGCTAGATGAATCCTCTTTTATTAACAAAACGATGTCGTATTTACAACTTCTGTAAACTTACTGTCATCTTTAAGTTGTTTGTTTTTATTTTTTAGTATTTTCTTGATTTGGATAATGGTTCCCTTTAAGCCAGAGAATTGTAAAGTTTATCAGATTGACTATCTCTGGACTCTACAGACCAGTCTACCTAGAACTAACATTCATCAGGATGCTATATTGTCAAATAAAATTTTAGTAAATAGAGATTTCAGAAGAAAGTTTAGGTTGAATCTCAGGTCAAAATAAACCAAGCTATCCAGCTCTTCACTCACTTACCTCATCAAATTTATCTCAATATTTCTTCCTTTGCAACAAAACAGCTGCATAACCTGTCTTTACCCTTTCTGCTTTTTCCTACTCCTTTTTAAGTGTCTATCTATGACAGAAGAAATATACTTTTTGCTCACTAGACCACATAACTTGTTTTCGTTACAGAAAACAATATTTTCTGCCTCTATTCAGTATTATTTTGCTCCACAAATGATCAGAGTTCTGTATACATAATTTTAGAATCCCAGTCTCCACCTACAATTACAATAGCCTAAATAATGACTTGCATTAATATTTCTTATACAAGAAATCTCTCTTTTGATATCCCTGCTCTTGTACTTTTAATGCTAGTTAGGTATATAAGATTCGGATGTATGCAAAACAGTTCAAAATAAGTTACTTTTCTAGCTATTGTTACAACCAGCAAAAATTACATGGAAAAAAAACAAGAATTATCAGGATAATTGATATGGTTTTGACTGATTGTATTGCCAAAGTGAAATAATCATCCCAAACCCAGTAACTCTATTCTCAGTGATCTCAAACTATATCTGTGTGTAAATTTTCAGAAATAAACTATAGGTAAATATTTTGAAAGAACATTTAATTAATATTCAGCATACCCACGTTGAGTTTCCTATACCCTTGTCTGACTCACATTGAGGAAGTTTCTTAATATCTCTGAACTTCAATTTTCTCAATTGTAAAATGATAATCTCTAATGTTACCCAAATTACAAGATTGTTATATATAATCAGCTCACTAACTTTTGTTTCCAACTTATCTCTTTTCAATCTGTCTCCTTTCAAAAAAGCAAAGACTGAAATGAAATTAGGTCATCCCCACTTACTTTACATTCATCGTGTACTGAGTCTATTAAGTTACTTCTTATACATAATAGTCATAGCTAACAGTCTTTATGTAATACAGAATTTAAAAAGTCAACGTATGTTAACTAGCAATGGAAAAACAACTACACCAATATGAATATTAAGGAATATGATGGCATAAATCTTTTAGGACTGCCAAAAATAAATAAGATCAAGCAATGTTTATAAGTCTCTTGGCCAAAAACAAAAGAAATATTTTGTCAAATGCCATCCATAAAGTATTTGGTAATCTATACTGGAGGTCAGGTGAATTTAATCCCTAATGTATTTTGACCAGATTTTATGTGCATTTTCTACTCCAACACCCTCAGATGAATCCATGATCTCATAGATTGCAAATTGTAATCATTTTAAGATTTCACATAGGGGGCAGCTGGGTAGCTCAGTGGATTGAGAGCCAGGCCTAGAAATGGAATGTCCTAGGTTCAAATCTGGCCTCAGGCACTTCCCAGCTGTGTGACCCTGGGCAAGTCACTTGACCCCCATTGCCTAGCCCTTACCACTCTTCTGCCTTGGAGCCAATACACAGTATTGACTCCAAGATGGAAGGTAAGGGTTTAAAAAAAAAAAGAAAGAAAGTTTAAATGTTACAAGATGAAATAAAACTACATTAATGGAACCTCAGCTTTCCCCTCTCAGAACTAGATAAATCTAACCAAAGAAAGAAAAAAGAAGTTAAGGAGATCAATAAGATTTTTAAAAGTTAGATATGATAGACTTCTGGAGAAAATTGAATAAGAATTGCAAGGAATATACAATAAACTCTGAATGACTTAGCTATTCTCAGCAATAAAATGACCTAAGACAATTCTGAAGGTTTTAGGATGAAAAATGCTATCCACCTCCAGAGAAAGAACTGATAGACTCTGATATAGCTCCAAGCATATGTTTTTAATTTTTTTCTTAATTTTTCATGAGTTTGGGAGGAGAGTTGCTTTGCATTTTCTTTGCAACCTGGTTAATATGGAAATATAATTTCTATGACTTCACATATATAACCTATATCAAATTGTGTGAGGAGGGAGGGAACATGGGAAGGAAGAAGAGAGAAAACTTGAAATTTATAAATTTATATTATATATTTATTTATATTATAATTGATATATAATTAATATTTAATTATTTATATTATAAAATATTAAAATTCCATTTAAAATTTAAATGTAATTAGGAAAAATTATACATATTTTAAAACATAGGATCATACATGTGGAGGTAGAATGGACTTTGTCCTCAAATCCAATTGAGTAAACTGAAGCCCTCAAAAAGTGTTTGATTAGATCCTACAAGTAATAAGTGAGAGATAAGCTTTAGATCACTATCCTCTGATTCTAAATCCTGTACTCTTCCATGCACCAAACTCAATAAGATACTTTCTGAGTAAGAGACTGACATAATCAGACCTATGCAATGGAAAATCACATGGGCAGCTATACAGAGGATGAATTTGAATGAAAAGAAACTAGAGTAGCAGATAAATTAAAAGATAATTTCAATAGGTTAGGCAAGAAGTGATGAGAATACTGAAGTATTAGGAAGAAAATCAATAATGATGATGATGATTAAATAACATTTATGTAGCCCTTAAAGGTTTGAAAAATACTATACAAATATTATTTCATTTGATCTTCACAACAACTCTGCAAAATAGATATTATCCCTGTTTTATATTTCACTATACATTGACAGGCAGATGTTAAATGACTTGTCCAGAGTGCCATAGCTGGAGTATTTGAGCCAAGATATGAAGTCAAGTTTTCCTAATTCCAAGTCCCATGCTCAATTTACTGCATCACCTATCCAATTGTAAAGGAAGTATAATAATCACTCATATGCTTATCCTTTTTACATGTTTCCTCCAGTAACATATAAACTCTTTGAATAGAGGCATTATTTTTACTTTGTGTTTGTACGTCTAACACCTAATTGGTTGTCTACTGCATAGTGGATTCTTAATAAATTATTATTTGGATTTATTGCTTTGAATGGTAATATAAAAATATAGTCAAGTAACATCCATTATAGTACATTTTATCCAAATAATATACATCATTGGGAATGAAAATAATGATTTAGTTGGACATCATATGGGGAATTTATGAAAGATCACTGTAACAGTCTGGATGAGTAGTGTTGACCACACTGAAACATCCAGAAGGAAATAAAGGAAAAGTCTCAAAAGGTATTAGTCAACAAAGGTTATTAGAGATAGTGAGTCTTCAAGGTAGGAAATTTCATATTAAAACAATATAAGGATAGCATCCCACACAGAAGTGTCATAAGCAAAAACACAGAGGAATAAGGGGAATACAGAGAATCTGTGTGGGATACAGCAAGACAAATATTTCCTCAATGATGTCATGTTAGGTGACAGTGATAGATTAGGTTAGGTCAGTAATGTCAGAAAGAGTTTGACTTTAATTCACATAGAAATAGACAGTACAAAAGAGAAAATGAAACAAAGGGATTTGGTGGGACTATAATTTAGGAAATACAATCTGAGAATAATGCACAGAATGTAATGATGTAACAGGACAAGGTTGAAGACAGAAGAACAAGCCAGTAAACTATTGATTTAATCCAGGCATGAAGTAATGATGGCCATATGGATAACCCTTAGACTATTTTAATCCTAAAATGTCAGAATAAGAAACTTTGGACATCATGGAATCCAAATAATCTCAGGCTAATGTTTTCTCTAATCCACCATGGAGACCTTATCTAGTTCTACTTTGTTTAAGAGCATAAAAACCCAAGGGTCTCAGATGTCCCAAATGCTGAAGAGAATGAATTAAAAATCTGGGGATTTAGTTGCAGATATAGAGAACATGGTGGTATAAGCAGAAACCTGGGAGGTACTTAAGTGCTTCCTCTTAATAAAAAAATTTTTTTTGAATTTTGAAACAATATCTCAAGCTCCAATTAAATGGAGACTAGCTAAAGAACATTCTGGGGTGATAAAAAAAACCCACAGATATTTATTGTGTACAATATTTCTAGCCATTGAATTTTCCATAAGGATTTTTAGCACATGCAGTTAATTTGCATGAGAGGCAGCTGGAGCATATTGGTTCTTTCAAAGCCACTGTGATTTATTAGCTCAATAATGCATGCGTTTAGACAAAGTTACACAACAGGCTATATTTTTACATTATAGATAGAATAAGGAACTTGATCAGTAGCTATTCCAAACCCACGTCACTGAAAATAGGTTGGTTTATCTACATACATATGAACCAAACTTTATGGCCCCTTTTGTCTTATTTTTATTTTCAGATTCTTCTTTTCTGAAAATAAATATTTTGCTTAGAGAAGGTGCCAGACTGACAGACAGCCTGGGAGAGTGAAATCATCTGTTCATCTTCAGAGTTGAAGCAATATGGAAAGTGTCAATAACAATCATCACTAGGCTGACCCTTGCCAGTGGTGGACAGTTCCAGAGAATAAGTGAAGAATTTCAGAGCCATCTTAATCCAAAAAATAAGTGTGGCTGTCAGCTATTTAAACCCAGGTAGAATTTAGACAAGGTGATTCATAGGAAATCAGTAATTGTTATTCCTTAATGAACACTAGGGAAAACTTGAAAACTAAGAAGCTGTCACAATAGTCTATGGGTGAATTGCCTAAGTGAAGGTAGCAAGCCTTGGAATTAGGAATGAGGTATGAAAATAGAAGGTATTCCAAAGGAAATTTAGGACAGTTTTCCCCAATCCACCATTAAGACTTTAACAAGTTCTACTCTGTTTAGGAGCATAAAAACTCAAGGGTCACAGATATCCCAAATGCTGAAGGGAATGAATTAAAAATCTTAGGGTTTACTTGAAGTTATAGAGATTTATTGTTAACTGGATATAAACAAAAGAGAAAAGGAGAAGTCTTTTAAAGACTCCACATTTTTGTATGGCTTGTATGGCTAACAGTATAATCAATCGATCATCAAGTATGTATTAAGGGTTTACTACGTACAACTGAGCAAGTCACTTAATCCTGTTTGCCTCAGTTTCCTCATGTATAAAATGAGGTGGAGAAAGAAATGGCAACTCACTTCATTCTCTTTGCTAAGGAAACCCCAAGTGAGGTCACAAAGAGAAAAACATTACAGAAATTACTAAATAACAACATTAAAGTTAATTCAACATTTGTTTCAATAAACATTTATCAAGTACCTACTTGATACTATTGAGATGGACAGAAAAGTTGGGGAGAGGGAGTTGATTAGGGTCATCAGAACTATAACTAGGAATTCTCACACCTAGGGCAAATATGATGAAAGGTACCCTTATATCAACTTTTTATGACTGTGGGAGGGGAGATTCTGTAACTTCCACCTGGCAAATTCCCATTTTAAGTACTTTTCATTGCTATTTGCATGCTTAGTTCAGTTGTTTCTGACACTTGGGATAGTCTGTTACTGTCAATATTTTCTAGATTTCAGCAACCTGTGGCAAAGCCCCAGTCACTCTACCCTGGTTATAGATCTGAAGGTAGGTCATGGAAATGGAGGGAGTGAGTGGAACAGGGAAGGGAATAAGCATTTATATAGAACCTACTAATATGGAAGGCATTGTACTGGGCATTTTACTAATATTATTTCTTTTGATCTCCACAACAATCCTTCCAGGTAGGTACTGTTATTATTTCTATTTTGCAATTAGGCAAGCAGATGTTAAGTGACTTGCCCAGGGTCATACAACTAATAATTGTCTGAGCTGGTATTTGAACACAGGTCTTCCTAATTCTAAACCTACCATCTAACTGTTGCCCCATCTAGATGCCTCTAGTGATAGAGAAATTTAGTTTTACAGAAACTGATTTTGAAATGAAAGCAAGAAATGTATTCTAGAACCTGAAATGGCATAGAAGCAAAGAACTGAAAGAAGGATACCATACAATCACTGATTCTCAAAGTTGGAAGGACTTTCTGAGGCTATATGATTCAAGCTATAACCAAATAAAAATGCCCTATAAAACAGCTGATTCTTTTTAAAAATTGTATAACTTCAAACAAATCTCTCAAAAGAACTGTCATAGACATTCCGAAAGGCTATCCGAAGCAAAGCCCCATTCCTGAAAAGCAAGAGCAATTCAACCTATTACTCAATAAGGACTCCTTAGAGTCCCACAGTGAGGATAAGACGAAATAAAAATAAATCTTTAATAAAACTCTTTTATCTTTATTTTATTTTAATAAAAAATTTCCACATAAGTTTTCTGAAGTTATATAATTAATGTTGTCTCCCTCCCTTCTTCTCTTCCTCCTCCTATTTTCTTCCTATTCCATTCCATTCTGCAGATAAAAAGATTTTTTAATGGTTTGCCCATACTCATGAAGAACTAGAGGTGGATTTTTTTGCACCTAGATCTTTTGATTCCAAATTGAGGACTCTATCCTCTATTTCAAGAGTTTTAACTGGGAGGTCTCTGAACATGCATGGGGAAAAATCATATTTATTTGTAATTCTATTTATTGCATTTATCCATTAAAAATATTATTCAGAGAAGGGGTCCATAGGTTTCACCAAACTACTAAAGTTGTCCATTGAAGAGATGTACTGTTGTCAGCTCAACTTAGCTAAGAATCAAATTGTTAAATGTTTAGAGTGCTCATAATCAACAAAAAGTAAAATTAGGGATTGATTTATTGTTTGACTGATTGTATAGACTTAATAAAGTGATGAAAAATGTTAATGATGAAAATTCAAGTTAAATGTGGTTTTTACATTCTTCTACCCCCCATTCCCCAGAGAGCCATCTGTTAAACATTTATCAGCAGACCTCTAGGTTTATCTCTCTCTCTCTCTCTCTCTCTCTCTCTCTCTCTCTCACACACACACACACACACACACACACACACACACACACACACACACACACACACACACACACACACAGTTTCTAGGAAGCCCTTTTCTACACTATATTGTCTCTAAACATATCAGAAAGGAAAAAAGGAAAGCCATGAGAAAGTTGACCAGAATAACAACAATCTAAGCTTCATTTAGGCCACATGTTTTAAATCAGGCTTGCTTGTATTTTTTTATCTATTAGTTAAACAGTGTTTGTGATAATCCATGGGTATGGAATATAGGTGGTAACTATGAGAATTTTGAGCAAGATTTGGATATGAGATATTTAGAGAGAAAAGAAATAGAGAATATTTAGCAGCTAACAGACTATACAGATAAAAGAGAGAGGAATGTGTCTTTTGAAGATTACAAGTGATTTTTTTTTCAGGCATGGCAAGGAATGAATGACCTCAAAAGCTCTAACTTTCAAATTCTATAATCCATTGTGATCACTCTCTAAGTGACAAGAGTATATGATAAGTAATATTAATGCTATTTCAATTATATTCATATCCCCAAGGATCAGTATAATCAGGAAAAGTGACTCTTTCCTCCCTAAATTTCTCACAGAAATTTCTCTGGACCTCTCCTTTCCATTTACAGAACTCTGTCTTAGGTCATGACAATTGAGTACATATATCTCAGATTCTATCTATACCCATTCATGTTTGCATCTTAATTACTCAATACTATGTCTTGCCCACAATGGATACTTTACATTTTTTGTTAAATCTTAATTTGTAAAATCAGACTTAAATATTAGTAGTAGTCTCTGGGTAACCGAGAATGACGATTGTCTTTGGGCGTTTATTGCACAAAGACACTTGTGCATGAAAGAGATTTAAGTGGAAGAGTCGATGCACAGAGACAATTCCACTCTCTCGGCGTTGGAATCCTGGGTCCAGTGGCACAAAAAGTCGTTACACCTGGAGACTTCCTCAGCTGCACTGGATGGCCATGTTGTCTTTTGTGCTCCAACACGCCCTAAGCACATATTGTAAATATATACATTAAAAATCATACTTAAACATGTTTAAACATGATTTAATAAAAAATCGATAGTTTGCATAGGTAGACAATTTTTCCCAAATCCCAAATTAAGCAATATCTATAGATATTGTGACAAGGAATCACTTTAAAAGACTGATATATATTAATTTAAGGTCGCCAAGGAATTCAGCTATGTAATTCCTAAATGAAAACTCAAGTCAGCAGTCAACCTTTTATGGAGTTTAATTACAACAGGAGGAAGAAAGGAATTAGAGATAGAGAGAGAGAAAAGGGAGAGAAGGGAATAGGGCTTAAATACCCCTTCTGTTTAGGCTGGGCCAAAAGGCCCAAGCCCTTAGATAGCTGGGGCAAAGAAAAGAAAACAGTCCCTATTACTCACGTGACCAAAATGGAGAAACAGTCTCAGAGGCCCCCACCTTCAGCTTCCTTCAGAGCAAGCTTCTCAGAGCACACTCCAACCACTCAGACAAACTCCTCAACCACCACCCTCAGTCTTCAGACCCCTCTCTCTTTAAGGAAACCATCCAAGTTCCCTCCCCTCAGTTCTCACATCTACCAATCACTGTCTATCAATTTCCCTGTGCCAATGGAGGCTCTAGCTTAACCCAGGACCGCCCAGAGGTCTCTGGCTTTGCACATGTCTGTTGAAGGTCATATTTTCAAATAATTAAATCTTTGATCCTTTGCTACAGCCCTTCCTAAATCCTGTTAACCTGAGTAGGGTAGAGATTGGAATAATTAAATTTTGATCTATGCTGCAGCCCTTCCTCAATCCTGTTAGGACTAAGTAGGGTGGAGATTGATTCCAAGTATCTCCATTGTATCAATTCTAAAATCAATCATGACTCAAAGAAATTCCTGTTCTATGCTTAAGCATAGGTCAAAGTCCTTTCCATTGTTCAGCAAAAGGTTTCTGTCCTAAAGTAATCTTAAGAAGGGAGGAGGAGGAAACTCTCATGCCAATGGGGTTCACATTCCAATAGCCAAGACCCACTATCAATAGGAAATTTTTCAAGTATGAAATTTCCCAATGGTGAAATTTTCCAACATTTATAAGTCTAAGAAATTTTGAGGTTTACAATATTAAAATTCAATTTCTATAAATTCTACAGTCAATAATTAAATACAATTAGAGTTGGTGTGTTTTGGTAGGAAAAACCCCTGATTTTGGAGTTCATATTCCAGTTCTGTAATTTATGTGACCACAGAAAATTATTTAACCTCTTGGGGCTCAGATAACTCGTCTATAAAATGAAAGTGTTGAATTAGATGTCCTTTAAGATTCCTTATAGCTCTAAATAGGAGTCCATTAATCCTATCTTCAAATATGGTTTAGTTATATAGAAGCATATTGTAAGATTCAATTGTTTTAATCCAGTTGCTAATGATCATGGCTTATGCAGTTAATTGTCCAGGAGGACAAAACTACTTCAGAAGCAATTGGACTTCCAAACCAACACTCAGAGAGAATGCTTTGTACCTTCAAAAAATATCTACAATCATACATTAATAGATTTCTAGATGCTACACAAACACAATTTCTTCCTGAGGTTAGAATCTTCTAGCACTTTCACTGACTGTCATGCAAGACAGTAATGTTGTGAAATATATTTGCAAGACCAAAATAATAACTCAGCACTTAACAGTGGGAAAAAATGCCAAAGTGATGTACCTTCAAAAAGGTAATTCAGGGACTTATCAACATAGAATATAAATGTGACAACAATTTTAAATCTATAATAAAATGAACCTTGGTGTAAATACATCACAAGAAATGTTCAGAGGAAAAGTAAATAAATTGCAGCTATGTGACTAGAGAAATAAAGAACAGGGTTTCAACTATGGCTTCTATGAGGATGATTCTCAAATCTGTATCTCTTGATACCATAACATCTCCCTCTTAAACTCCAGATCTGCATCTATCTGCTTGGTGGGCATTTCTATTCAGAGACCTACAAAATCTCAATCTCAACATAAGTATATATTTTAAATATGCTTATATACAAATATATAATCAAAATATAATATATTAATATATCATGCATTTCATATATAAATATAATATTCACATTCGTGTGTATTCCTATATTGTATAATTCATGTATACTTCATATATGTGTGCATATGTGCATTATATGTATGTATATTCACATGTATAGATATGATTTGTAATATATATGAGTTGCACATAATACAACCGAGGGCAGTTAGATGGCTCAGTAGGAAGACTCCTGGACGTGGATTCAGAAGACTCATCTTCATGAGTTTAAATCTGACTTTAGATACTTATCAGCTGCATGACCCTGGGCAAGTGGCTAAACTCTGTTTACCTTATTTCCTCATGAGTTGGAAAAAGAAATGACAAATCACTCCTATATCTCTGTCAAGAAAACTGCAAATGTGGTCATAAATCATCAGACACAACAAAAATAACTCTACAACAAAAATAGTGCAACCCATATAGAAATGAAAAATATGCTACTTATCAATGTTATTGTAAAGGTTAAATTAGAAATTAAACAAAATAAGAGAGCAGCTTTTAACAAGTTGTTTTTAATTAAAATATAGTAAAAGGAGGGAAATATAGGAAAGAGATAGAGACATTGCCTAACTAACTATCCTATAACTGCCTATAAATGCCAATAACTGCCACTAGAGAAAGTCCAGCTGATCACTCTTCAGTTCAGCTCACCAGGAAGAATCAATATATATCCCAACCACCAATTAATCATTAACACATACCATCAGCCAACCCTCAATGATCAACTACCAACCACCAACCACCTCCCAAGTCAAAAAAGGTCAAAAAGCTCCTCTGAGTCCTTAAGCTGCTTTTTTATACCCCCTTCTTACCTCACTTCCTGTTTCTCTGGTTTCTATTTCCTTTCACTGTGGGCTGGTACATCTTTACACAACTCTTTGGTAAAAGGACCTCTAGGTCTCCAGTTAAATTAGAAAAAAGGATTAAGAATTCCCTTTTACAATTCCCACTGTGATTCCTTGGGAGACTAGTCTCCCCAGTGAATCATGTAAATCTATCTTATACCTCTAAAAATCTTCTAGTTAAAGATGCCTACAATATTACACTTTCTAATAAAAACTACAATAATATAAGGAAAAGAGAGAAATAAAAGAGAAAGAAAGCAAAATCAGTGGTAGATAGGCACATTGACAAAAAGTCAATTAGGGGGCAATTCCCTTTGGCATAGAAGTTTACATTCATTAAAAGTTCTCAACCCTCTTCAGTTCAACCAGTATCTCCAACAGTTCATTCTAGATCTCCTTATGCAGTGTAGGTTTCTATATGGCATCTTCTTAAAAAGACAGTTCATTTTTTCTTGATTCAGTGAGTTACTGAGTTTCTTTTCCTGAAATTCCTCAAAAAATTTAAAATTTTGGATTTTATGAAATATAATCCCCAAATTACAAAAAATTACCAATTATAATTACAAATAATATGATCCTAAACCTTAGATTTTTTATGAAAATTATACTCTATGGAAAATAAGAACCTGGAGATATCAATTTAAATCTAACAAATACTACATAATAATTACAAAATTATAATTTTTATACTTTTTTATAATCCCCCATAGATGGGTGTTGGCCAACATCTGATTCATTAGATTTGTAACACATCATTTATGGCACCAAAACCTAAAAAATATAAATTATTTATATAAAAATTATACACTTAACCATTGGTTAAACTCATTTTATTGAAAAAATTAAAAAAATCCGGAGTTCAATGTGTCAGTCAAAACAGTGCCCAATTGTCTATGTACTCTTATCTCTAATGCATGTGACAGGATATAGTCAATCATTTTTGATGGAAGGTATTAATTTTACATGTGAGCAATGTATCCAAGAGTTCTTTTCTCCAATTTTATAGCTGTTAGAGTGGTTAACGGTACTTAAAATGGACCTTCCTAGGTAGGCTGAGTTGCTCCTGTGCGCTAGAAGTTCTTTATGTATACTTTGTCTCCTGAGTTTAGATCATGAAGGGAAAAGTCTATAGGTCCTGCTTGTACTGGAAAGCCAAAGTGAGGTATAATCTCTTTTAAAAGCACCTTAAGGGGAGACAGGAGGGGAAGGAAAAGAAAATGATCTTTGTTTCCAATGAATAATGTTTGAAAATGACCAAATAAAACAATGTTTAAATAGCAAAAAAAAAAAGTCTTTACACACACACACACAAAAAAAGCACCTTAATTTAGAGAATCAATGGAATCACAAGCAGAATCAGGTGTACTCATCAAAACTGATTTGGAAGCTCCTGTGTCAATCATATGTATTTCCAACTTTCAGGGTTATATGTGTTTCATTATTTTGTTGGAGAGAATGGACTAGAATAACTACTGTTAAGATATCAGTGTCTGAGAAATCAAAAGGTTTCATTCTCTAATTCCAGAGTCTTTTCTCCCCTCATAGACCTTCATAAAGGTCTGTGGACAATTCTCTGGGGTTCCTCTTGTTGAGGGGGATTTCCTCTCTGAGCATAGTACAGGTGAATCCCATTTCAGGTATATATTGTTGTGAGTTATCATTTACCTAATTTGGATTATTATTTCTGTAGTGTTTTCTATTATTGTTATTATGTCTATAATTGTTATTATTATAATCATATTTTCTAAAATAGTTATTATTCCTAAAGTTTCTATATCTGTTTTCCTGATTCCTCTAGATACAGTTCATCATTACATGAACCATTTTTTCTGCAAAAGTGGCACATTGGTGTTTGATTTGTGGATTCTCACCAAAGGGCTATGGCCACTGCTTGATTTTCTTTTTGTTTTTCAATTTCTTCTTTTAAACTTTTAATTTCATTCCTTAATGTCTCTACTGTTCTCCTCATCTTTCTTTTCACAGCCATTAAATACATAAACTGCTTCTCTCCTCAATTCATCAAGGTCCATATTAATCCAATTTTGGCAGTTAGCCTTAAAATAGTCTTTGACCATTTTGTAGCAGTTTTTTTTTTCACAAATCTTCGCATCTGTCTGACATCCCTTTCTCTGAAAAGGTGTATATAACTGCCTCCCAGCTCAATAAGTCTATCTATAAATTGGGAGGGATTTTCATCAGTTTTATGCTTAAGATTTTCAAATTCCATCCATATACAAGCCTATCAGAAAAAGCTCTTATTGCTGTTAAATAATGTCTCTCTAGCCTGGCATAATCTTGTATAATCTTGTTCATTATTGAGGATCCATTTTGGGTCTTCCTGGGTCCAATGAATTGCTCTTCTCCTCTCTGCCTTATTGATGAGGGAGATGATTTTATTTTTCTCTCTGTTAAAAAGGCTTGGAGTAAATTTTCCATATCCATCCATATGGGATCATAAATCTGGTAAATGCACTCCTGCTTTTAATAACCACAATTGGCTCATCTTCAAAAGAAGGGGTATATTGCTTGAATCTCTCAATATCTTGGAGGGGGTGAGGTTGTATAATGCCTTAAGGAAACTACATCTCCATTCTTATTAAAGGTGTGTACTTCTTTTAAGGGGAATGGGAATGTAAAAATTATTTTCAGTTTCTGTCCCTAGGCTTTTTGTTTGAGTTACCATAGAGCAGGTAATGGGTGTAGGCAGGCAAATAGGTTAGGTGGGAGGAGTTTGGGTAGATCTAGAGACAGTACAGGATAAGTAGGAGTTTGAGTAGATGTAGAGATAGTTAAAACAGGAAAAGGAGGAGCTGAGGTGGTTTGAGTGTGAGCAGAAATGCATGGAACAGGATGGGACAGAGACTGAATCGGCTCTAATAATGAGGGAGTATGAAGAGATAAATCTCTCTTCTTACTCTGGGGATTTCTAAAGCTTATCTAAATGCTTTTTTATATGTCTTGAGATCCCCCAGACTCTCCTCTATCTTTTTCTCAAGGTCACTTGAGTTATTCTCTAGTTTTTCAAAATGAGCTTTTAGTTCAGCCAACAAATTATTGTTTTGTTTTTTTCCTGAGGAGGAATAGGTAGAATGCCAGGCCTCCAATCAGTATAAGTACAACTAGGAGCAGTGCTATATAGAGCCACTGTGAACTATTCTGTTGGATAATAAGCCATTTTAGATAGACAAGAAACAGCATCCCAATTTGAACTAGACTGCTCAGGACCATATATAATCTAATTGTTAATTTTGTTTGCAGTTTTACTTTCTGTCAGTAGATGGTGCTTTTTTAATAGTTTTCTAACTTCTAACCTAGCTTGGCCCAGGGATAGTTTCAATAAAAAGTGAGGAAAATAATCAGAAGATTAAAAGAATTAGTCAAGCTCCTACCTGGCTCACTAATTTAAAAAGGGTTAAATTAGGAGTTTGACAAAATAAGAGAGCAGCTTTTAACAATTTTAGTTTTAATGAAAATATAGTAAAAAGAGGTAAATATAGGAAAGAGATAGAGAAATTGTCTAACTAACTCCCCTATAATGGCCTATAATGGCCTATAACTGCCATTAGAGAAAGTCCAGCTGATCACCCTTCAGCTCAGCTCACCAGGAAGAATCAATATATATCCCAACCACCAATTAATCACTAATCCATACCACAGGAACCAATCCCCAATAACCAAGTACCAACCACCAACCACATCCCAACCCAAAAAAGATCAAAAAGTCCCTCTCAGTTCTTGCACTGGCTTTTTATATCCTTCTTACCTCACTTCCTGTTTCTCTGGTTTCTACTTCCTTTCACTATGGCCTGGTATATCTTTACACATCTCTATGGTAAAAGGACCTCTAGGTCCCCAGTTAAATTAGGAGCAGGAATGAAGAGTTCCCTTTTACATTTGTATAAAATACTTTATAACTGAATTTATATAGGAATGGTATGTAATATGTATGGTTTTATACATTAATTTTATATACTTATGAAACCTCCTCTTAAAAGAAAGAAGAGGTTCATTTGAAGAGTGTTGGATTTGAAGTTGATGGATCTTAATCTTAATTCCAGCTGTGCCACCCACTAGCTGTGTGAAATTTAGCACATCATTTAAACTCCCTAGAATAGAGTTAGGGATCAGACCTTGGCCTGTTGTTTTCACTGGCATGGGAAATTCCTAGATAAGGGCATTCCCTCTTCTAGTGCAGGTTGGTGCCATGTCTATAACTCAGAGTCCTAGAGAATTGTGTGGAACACTGAGTGATTAGGTTCAGAGTCACAAGGTCTGTGTTTGTCAAAGGTGGAGTTTGAGTCCACATCTGTTTGGCTCCGAGAAAGACTTTCCCTGCATTATGATCATATGTTTCTCTAGGCCTCTATATAATGGATAGTCTAAAGTATATGACCTTTAAGGACAACTCCAGCTCCAAATATATGTTTTTACAGTCCCTCTTGACTTCTCTATTTCTGTTAATAGTAGTACCACAAATTAGCAGTCAGTCATCCTTTCCCCTCTTCCGCTGGCCCTCTCCAAAAACTGAGTTTCAACAAAGGTATCAAATAAGCCAAGTGATACTTGGAACAGATGAAAATGTAATTTGGAAAGATTTAGCAAAATTAACATAAATACAAGGAAACATACTATAAAACTAAGTCAATATGCAACTATAGGGATCCTTTGTTCTTTGGTCATTATAGTTGGGTCTGACTTTCCATGACCCCATTTGAGGTTTGCTTGGCAAATATACTGGAATGGTTTGCTATTTCCTTCTACAGCTCATTTTACAGAGAAGGAAACTGAGGCAAACAGGAGTAAATGATTTGCTCAGGGTCTAGTAAGTATCTGAAGTCAGAGGCTTCCTGACTCCATGCCTGGTACCCTATCCAACATGCCACTTAGCTATCCCACAAGAATCCTTGTGCATAAGTTATGTATGGGTGGATTAATGGTCCCCATTTCTATTTGATTTTGACACCACTGAGTTTCAACATCCTACTGATTCTTCTTCTTAATATCTGACCACATCTAATCCCTATTCCCCATTGACACTGCTACTACTGAAATTCGAGTGCTTATTACTTTATGCTTAGAGGACTTCAATATGACAGGATCATTGCAGCAGGAGGCAGGGAGCATGGTATTGTAGAAATTGAAGTCAGATTTCATCTATCTCTGTCACCTAAAACTTGTGTGATTATTAAGTGATTGACTATGCCTCTCTAGTTTTTCTGTTCTTCATCTATAAAATGAAGGAATTTGGAATAGAAAACTTATAAGGTTTTTTCTGGCTCTAAATCTATGATATTTGAAACCATGCACTCTTTGGTTCATAATACTATCTTCAATATTTACTAAGTGACTGGAGGGGAAAGAGGACCTCAGTTTTCTTGTCCATAAAATGGGGATAACTATAAAATGTAGCGTATATGGTTGCTATAAATCTTCAGTGAGATAATTTATGTAAAACACTATAGCTATTATCATTTCAATAGCCTCCCATTTCATTTTCCTACCTCCTGACATTCCCCCTCCAATCTATTTTGATACTTCTGCCAGAATACTTTTCTTCACAATAATTTCATCTATTCAAAAACCTTTCATTACTCTCAAGAGCTACAGAAGAAAATTTATTAGTTTGATATTTGGGAATTTCTGCAATCAACTTCCAACCTACCTTTCCAATTTCAGGCTACAGTTTAACTAATTTTTCACTAAATTGTACCTTTGATGAGAGGAAGCATGACAGAGTTGGTAGAGCTGAGCTTGAATTCAGGAAGACTTGGATTGAAGTCCTGTTTGGATGTATATTCATTATGTGAACCTACCTGAGCAACCAACAACCTTAGTGTTGAAGACAGTTAAGACTATACATTGCAGAGAAAATCCCAACTTGCATTGGTAGGGGAAATTCCTCACTAGAAAGCTCCTATACCAATGAAATCACAGGTCCAGGTCCTATCTTTCTCCATGTTCTATGTATTTAGCTATCTGCCTATCATGCTTCCTACCACCTCAGCTTCCTGAAATCAAAGCTATCCCCCTAACATCCAAGTCACCTCTTCTGGTGACCATTTTAGCTTAGGATAATTTTCTCTCTTCTCAATCTCCTCCAGCACTGGCTACTGATACCACTCCTTCTGCTGTGTATCATTATTCATCCTATACTAATAAGTCTTTGTCCAAATTTGTCTTGTCTCCCTTTTCCTTAAGGACATGAACCACATTTTAGAATCACAAAGCTCAGAAGCCATCTAGACTACCACTAGCATCTACATTTTACAGATGAGAAAACTGAGTTCCCAGGAGTTTGTGTGACCTGTCCAATGTCACACAGGCAGCAAGCATCAGAGATAGTAGTAGCAGCAGCAGCAGCAGCAATAGCAATAGTAGTGGTAATTGTTGTTTTAATTTTATCACTATTGTTGTTCACTGGACTAGTTTGATCCTCAGAAAGACTCAGCAACACCAGAACCATAATCTTCTGTCTCTTGATCCCCAAACTGTGAGTCTTTCAGCCCTATATCATCTGCCATACCTTGTCCTATGCTGAGATAACCTTTGAGTTATCACCCACTAGTAAAGGCCTGGGCAAATACAAGGTGAGTTTTTGTCCTGACTATGCCACTAAATAATTTCATGACCCTGAACACATCACTCACTTTCTCTGGACCACTTTTGTTAAATAAACTTTGGATCTCATGAACTCTATAGTAGAGTCCTAGACAAGTCACATCTTTCTATGTCAAAATGATAGTTTACATTTCTGTAGAGAGTTTTATAGTCTTTTTTAGAATATCCCCAGGAGAAAGGGAGAATAAGTATTATAATGCTTATTTTTCATATGAGGAAAGTTCAGAAAGGAAAAATTATTTGCTCAGCCAGGGTCACCCAGTAAGTTGGTGGTGGTCATAGGATATTAGGATCTAGACTGAGATTTTATACATATTCTTAGCTAATAAAAAGCTAATATTACCTCTGAAGAAGACATGCGTCAATGATGTTTAGGATAATATAATTCCCTTCTTCTAAAGATATGTGGACTATATTTATGACTGGTATGAAGAACTCCCAGGAGAAGAACCACACTCTTCCAATTCAGGTTATTAGTACATTATCTACAAGATATTTACTTACAGATTAAGAGATTAAGTTTACTAAATAATTAAGTAACTTGCCCAGGGTCAAATTTCCAAAAGATATAAAATACTTAATCTCAGGTCTTCATAGCTTCAAAGTCATTTCAGAGGTGACTTGAACCCAGGTCCTTTACCCCCTGTATAGTGCCTCCTATCATAGATAGCCTCCTGCCCCCTATAGCAGTTTTCATGAATGAAGTAGATGGTTGATTGAATTTTTACTTTTTAAAAGACAGAAAAAGCTTTAGAAAAAATGATACAATGTATATTTAAGTATAAGTGGACTTCATTTTTTAAAGCACTGACAAAGTTAAAAGTAGCAGCTTCATAATTATACTTGTCTTCTATGTCTCTTGACTATGAGAACATTGGCTATGCCTCCTCCACTCCCTCTCTTTTTCAAGGAAAGAAGCAATCTAAATTTTCCCAAATAAGATTTTTTTCCAGCTGCCAGAAAGTGGCCTATTTACTACTTGAATCCAGACTGTAGAGGTATATAATTTGTGATTAATAATTTTACTTTAAGTGAATAGGAATAGAACTGAGTAGGGAACATAGAGAAAACAGTAAATCTCAAACCAGTTTTAAGCATGATAATTTCCATCCTCATCCTGCCCAAACTTATTTTTCACCAAAAAGTTAATATCTGGTGGAGAGATGTCAAGGAGAATGAGTAATGTGAATGCCTCCAACCCCAGGTCTGACATTACTTTCTCCACACCTTTCCCAACCTCCAAAGCCTACTCAGAATATTTTTCCATGTATCCATGAAAGAAACAAGCAGATTAAGAGGGTTCTGATAGTTTTGTTTTAGTGGGAAAGAAAATATTAGTTGGAAAAGCCTTCAAAAATCATATAATGCAGTTCCTTATTTGAGATGTAGTTTCTGTTTAAATATCCATGACTTCAAGGGGAGCTAGAACACCTCCAGCAATGGGGAAAATCAATGTTTACTAAATATCTCATTCTGTTTTTTTAATAGGAGAAAGATCATATATTTGGAATCAGACTTGTTTTAAAATTCATGCTCTCTGAAACCTTTGGCAAGTCCTTTGATTTCTCATATACTTAGTTGTTTCAGTTGGACTAGCTGATCTTTGGAGTCACTTTCAATTTTAATTCTCATAATTCTTTAATTTTAGGAAATTTTTCCTTAGGACAAATCTTATATATATATATATATATATATATATATATATATATATATATATATATATATATATATATATATATATAATGTATGAGGTATAAAGAATTCTGTCAACCTAACTGGCAAAGAGAAAAAGAAATAGAAGACCAAGGACCCCTGGGGAGATCCCCAAAATTTGGGGATGGGGGTGGAGTTGTGGCTACCTTGAGTGTAAATTGAGGTTTCTAGAAATAAATAATAATATCTCAAAAAGTTATCTTCTGTAGACCAGGAAATATCTATTTTTCCATCCCTTTCCTGGCACACCTTTCATATGGTAGAGACATTTTTTGGGTTAAGTTCCCTTATGGTTTTGCCCTATACCTGCAATTACTCAATGAACCAAATACAAACTCTTCGCCTTTGAAAAAAAAGTCAACTTGTTAATGTTTATTTAGAGTCTTCTCTGCTCTCTTTAATGCAACACTTGGAAGTTGGTAGGAATTCACTTCCTTACTGAATCCTTTCCCTGTAACTGCTATCTCTTTATCTTCCTTCTTTCCTTTTTTTCCCAACTAGTATGAGTTTTTTTCTTCTCACATACAATAACCATGTCTCTAAAATGATTTCATCCACTTGACTTAAAATGGAAAAGTCAAATATTCCACAAAGTAAGTTCCCATGGCAGAGACTGAAATTTTTTGTCCTAGCTACTCTTGCCAAACTATTCCTTTCTTCTCCCACCAAGTAAAGTATAGATCACACCTGAAGAGAAAATAATGGAGGACAACAACATAGGACATACATACCTATCCCTTTCATCAGAGGAGTAGTATCCACGTACTCAAGAATGAGTATCATGGTTAATTTTAAACCAAATTAATTAGCATTACCCCTTAAGGCAACTTTTGTTATTTAAAAGATAAGAAATTCTATCCTAGATTATAAACTTCTTTGTGCAAATTACCTAACATTCCATAATCAATAAAGATTTGAGTCACCTCCTTGCTTATCTGAGTATGATGAATTGTTATTCCAGTATACCAACGTACTGATAATATACAGGATTCCTCTTACCTTTCTAACATTACACTTAATGCCCTACCACATGCTCTGCAATTCAATAATACTGGTCTCTTTGCTGATCTTCACAAAAGACTCCATCTTCTGATTCATGCCATGTCACTGGTTCTTCCTTATGTCTGTAATGTTTTCCTTCCTTATCTCTGTCTCCTGGTCTCCTTGACTTTCCTCAAGTTTCAGGTCAAATTTTACCTACCACAAAAACTTTTCCCAATCCCTTTAGTATTAGTACCTTCTCTTTTTTTTTTGTTAATCTCTGAGTTAGATTGTTTTTATCTTAATTACACATAGTTGTTTGCATGTTGTATCTTCCCTGAGTTCCTTGGATTATCCTTTGTCTTTTGTTGCATGCCTGGTATTTAGTATAGTGTCTGGCACATAGTGGGCACCCAATAAATGTTTACCAACTTTGTGAATGGACAATTAATCTTACTCTGTTTTAGATAGGAGAAATGGGTGACCAAAGATTCAGAGCACATTTCCAAGCCCAGGTCTCACATCCACTTAATGGTGGAGCCAGGAGCAGGATCTCATCAATTAACAAGCATTTGTTAAGCACCTACAAGATATAAAGGTTTTTGACAGACATAGGGGATACATAGGAAAAACTAAATACTTCCTACCCTCAAAGAGCTTACATTCTATGAGGCAGAAATATATTTGTGTTTGGAGGGGAAGGTTGCAAATGTATATGTATCTGTTGTCATTATTCAGTTTTTTCAGGCATATCTGGTTCTTTGTGACCTCATTTGGGGTTTTCTTGTCAAAGATTTTGAAGTGGTTTGCCATTTCTTTCTCTAGCTCATTTTATAGAAGAAGAAACTGAGGCAAACAGGATTAAGTGAGTTGTCCAGGGTCTCACAGCTATTAAGTGTCTGAGTCTGGATTTGAACTCAGGTTTTCCTGACTCCAAGCCTGACACTCTATCCATGTGTGTGTACATGCACACACAAATGTGTGTATATATACATATATACACACACATGCACATTAAGAGTAATCCTTAATCGCAATGAATCATTCAAAGGGCACACATTATGTGAGGGTAACTAATATTATATTCAAGAAGATGTCGAGTCTGTTATTTATGTTGAGTATAGACTTTTACATATATATTTGTATCTATGTACATACATATATACACAGACAGACAGACACACACACACACACACACACACACATTCTTTATCAAGAAAATATACCCCCAAGGGTATGCTGGTAATTGTTTAATAACCAGCTTTCAAAAAAATGTACACAGGATAGACTTTTAAATTTTATCTAATCATTAACATTTTATCCACCACTTTCTTAAGTATCTAGAAACCACAAAATAGTACAACAAATCCTGGTTTATAGCATTTACCCATTTTTGAGGCATAAATATTCACACTAAAAATTTAATAAACAGTTCACAAGCTGGTTTAAGCTGGCTCCTGCTGGAGCTATCATAATAATAGCTGTATGGAAATCCTTAAATCTAAATATCCCCTTAGTTAGAATTGTCCAAAATACTTAAAAGATTGGTGCGTAGAAGAGGAATTCAGTGTTTTCCTTGACCCTGCCATTAGAAGACCTAGGGTCCTAATCCTGCCTCAGATGCTATTTGTGTGATTTTGGACCCTGAACCTCAGTTTCCTCATCTATAAAATAAAAGAGCTAGAATAGTTGATTTCTAAGGGCCCTACCAATTATATATCTATATCTATATATAAAATCCTATCATGAGCCACAAGTTGTTGGTTTTTTCTTAACTGTAGAATAAGTAATTAAAATAGTATGGCTTCTGAGGTTTCTTCCTGCTCTAAATCTGTGATCTTGCCTATAAGTGGCAGTCTGATTAATAATTATTTCCATATATCATTTTTTAAATATCTATTTTCAATTTACAATGAGAATTGTTCATTCTTCTGCCCCATTCTATGCCAAACTCTTCCTAACTTCATTGTTAAAAAGTAAATCAGTGTAGGTAGGGCCTCTATCTTCTTTGGAATCCTTTCAAATTGTGATGATGTGTGGCATCTCCTTGAAATAAGAGCAAACATGGCTTTTCTCTACAATGTTGTAAGCAACGGTCTTTGTATCTGTGATCAACTAAAACTTTTACTTTATTTGTTTGTTGCTCTTTTCTTGACAACAGACCCTTTTTTTAAGAATAAGAGATGAACTCTCTGAAGAACAAAGAGACCAAGATCTCCAGATATATTTTAAGCCTAAGGAAAGTTAGAAGCCAGAAAAGAGTATGAGTGGCAGGACACATAGAGCCGACCTTTAAAGGTTTGATTTCTGTTTTAAGTTGTGCAAACGCCCCCGGCTTTCCCCCACATAAAATAAAAAAAACTGACTTATGTTCAAATGTGGCCTTCGCCCTTCACCCTAACACCAAACACGGTGAGTAAAAAAAAAAAATTAGGGGTGGGAGAATGACATGCCTCTGAAAGATATGAATATCCATCCCACTGTATTCACAGCATCAAAGATGAAGCTCAGAGGCTTGAGATGATGCTGCAGTGGGATGATCCTTACCCAAGGAGGTCAGGACACTGTGACAATATCTTTCCTTGCAGTATGGAGGAGAGGACTACTATTGTTTTTCTCCCCCCCCCCCTTTAGAACATCCTTCGTGAAATGTCCATCAGTTGTTAGCACCTCATCCTGAATACAAAGACATACTAGTCAACAATACTCAATGACATTTCCTTCATCTGAAGCTAAGATTAGTGCTGTTTCCTTCACAGGCAATGTGCAATGGATAAATCTGGAAATTATCTAAAAAATTAATTCCAGTTCCATAATTTCTGAGTTTGTGTGTGTGTGTGTGTGTAAAAGAGAGAGAGAGAGAGAGAGAGAGAGAGAGAGAGAGAGAGAGAGAGAGAGAGAGAGAGAGAGAGAGAGAGAGATTAGATATCCTCTGGATAATTCCTTTGATGGCTTTATGTATAATTAGATAATTATCTGCTTTATTCATCATCAGTGAATAAAACCTAAAAATAACTGACATTTACAAAGCATTTAAAGTTCATACATCTTATTATTATGTACACACAGTCTCAAAATAATCTTGTGAGGTAGGTTCTATGGTATGACACTTGCTAATCCCCATTTCACAGATAAAACCAAAAAAGCCTTGCAAATTTTATTTAGATTTAGATCCTTTCCACAAGGTCATACAACGAATTAGTGTTAGTGACAGGATTTGAACTTAGGTTTTTCTTACTCCAAGTCCAGTACATCTATCTACCATGGCTGGTTGCTATTTACAGAGATTCTATAATAGTAAAAAGTTTTCTGGGAAATGATTCAGGGTAATTATTGTCACTGTCATATAATGTTTTTGGTGACTTTTTTCTACATTTCAATGGGGAAAATTTACAAAAATGGGAATGGATGTAGGCTAGTCTTCTAATAATCCCTCTATCTACCTGTATACTCCTCCCAATAAATCCTAAAGTACTTCTAAGCAACTAGAAAATCCATCATTGCAAAAGGGTGTTAGGAATTTAAAAAGAAATGAAGCAAGAGTTGATTGTTTGTCTCTAATCCCATTAACACATCAGGATCTTCTTTTAAGGCTGGGTCTACATAGCACCAAACATCTGGATGCAAATTACAAGTCTCAATCATCCAGGTGTTTTATCTGTACATTTTGCTCTATACAATATAAAATATAAGGATGACTGATTTAATTTGGCACTTTTCATCTGGGTGCTCATCTGTTGTCACTGATTTGCTCTGTAACTTTGTCAGACCATTTATAACTTTTAGCAATATAGTTCCTCCAACATATGTAACAGAGATTCCAATTTGACCCTGAGTTGACTGGCTTTTGCAACAATTATTACAAACATAAATGAAAAACAAGCTAATATTTTTAAAAACTGCTATATAAATGTATAATGATGCATACCATTAGGAGAAAGAACTGTCTTTGTTTTTAATTCCGTCTCCCAGTGGCTTTTTAGTTACCAGAAGCAAAAGTAGAGGTTTTGCCTGAATTATCAGGATATTGCCTCACTTCTCTGCTTTGTTTTGCCAGTGAAAATTCGACATATGTGACTTGCCCAAGGTCATTGCAAACAGGAGGAAAGTGCCAAGAGGGGAACACAAGCTTCCTGATTCCATATGAAGTGCTGATCATTATTCATTCAACTCAACCCAGCTGGTTTCATTAGACCCAACTTTTTTCCACTAGGGACCTCCATCTCCTACTTGGCATCTGTCTAAATCTTATGAACCTTCACTTGAGATCTATGCTTGATTGCCCCCACCCTTTGTTAGCCCAAACTTGATGGTTCTTGAGTTTTATAATATTATATTGCAAAATTTCATCCCTCATTTTCTTTTCTTTACTCAAAAAAACCTTAAATCCTATTCTATTTCCCTTCAGAAGACTTCCTACAGTAACTCTCCCTTATTCCATTTCTCTAGAGCAATCCTTAAATCCCCAATAACAGAATCTTCTAACACTGAAGCTAAAAAATAGATCCTGAAAGATTTTAGCAACACCAACACCAGACACTGGGAAGGTGAAACATACCATGTCCACATCCCAAATCTTGGTAGGAGGACAGATCTCTGAGCTCATCTATGTAGTCATTCCCTCTACCATTTGCAGATGATGATTCACCCATATCTGGTATTTAATAAAGAAAGCAATATCTGGTGGGCTAATTGGGCCTGTGTTCAGTATTTAGGGACTGACAAAGACACCTGAAACATTTATTAAGTAATGAATGAGAGTTTTCAGGATCATCATTATTGCATTTGAAATGCAAATAACATAAGCAATGTTATTACTGCAAGAAAGTCACCCCAGGAAGCTAAGTAAACTCCTGTCTCGGAGTAGTAGAATACAAATGAACACAGAACAGGAGTTCAATGCCGTTGATGAGCAGTTACCATCTGAGCAGAGTAAGATTTTAAATGATTGCATAACACTGCCTCTAGCAACAAACCTTACCTAATCATATCAGCTTAAAGTTTGGTGTGATGATTCGGAGCCACTTCAGAACAAATTTAAACACAAGCAGGAAAAAGCCCCAGACAAACTGGTCCTCAAATCAATAAGGTGCCTTCCTGCTGAAAAATAACTTCCCCAATAATGCTGTCAAACATGTTGAGTATCAGATCCAGAGATTACAAGAACTAAGAAAATGGAGGCATCTGAATTGTGCTGAAAATGACTAACTAATCACATTGACCACAAAGACCAGAAAAAACCCTCAATCTTATTATTGCTATTTTAATACCATTAAGGCAATATCAAGAATATAATTTGATTCATAATGATTTCCATGATTAGCAGTTAAGCCAGATCCAGGGGAAGAACACTGACTTTGAAGTCAGAAAAGTCTCACCTCAGACACTTACTTGAATTTGACCCTAGACAAGTTATTTAACCTCTATGGGCCATAGTTTCTCATAAGTAAAATGAAAGGGTTAGACTAGATGACTGACAATGTCCTTTCCAGCTCAAAAATCCTGTGACATGCTGCCTGAAGAGACAGGAAAGGATATTAGGAAGAGCATTAGACTAGATAAGACTGAAATCTACTTTCAATTTCATTCATTATTCTATTGTGAAACTTTTAGCAAATGGTTTCTCCTTTCTGAGCCTCCATTTATTCGTCTGAAAATGTATTTGTGGTAATAATGAGTATCTCACCTGAATAACCTAGATCAACTTGCTTGCCGAAACAGGAAGGGTAGAGAGAAGGAAGAGAGAGAGAGATAATTTGGATCTCAAAATTTTGTAAAACATGTTAAAAATATAATTATAATATTATCATAAAATATATTAAAAACAATAAGTATAATTGAAAATATTTTAAATGTTAAGGAAGGAGGTCTAGCAATACCAGGTTTCAAACTATAAAGTAGTAATTATCAAAACTATCTGGTACTGGCTAAGAAATAGAAAAAGATCAGTGGAACAGAATAAACATACAATGAATAGTCATAAAAGATTATAGTATTATAGTAATTTTGTGTTTGATGAAGGTAAAATTTCAAGTTTTTGGAAAAAGAATTCATTGTTTAGGGGGCAACTAAGTGTCTCAGTGAGCACTAAGTCTATAGATAAGAAATCCTAGGTTCAAATCTGGTCTCAGATATGTGATGGTTCTGTGACTCCGGGCAAGTCACTTAACCCCATTGCCTAGCATTCACCACTCTTCTGCCTTGTAATCAATATCCAGTATTGATTCTAAGGCTTAGAAGGTAACGGTTTAAAAAAAAAAAGAATTTACTATTTGGTAAAATATTGTTGGGAAAACTAAAACACAGTTTGGCAGAAACTAGATATTGACCTTTTACCAAGATAAGATCAAAATGGATACATGACAAATATATAGAGAGATATTAAGAACAAATTAGAACAGGGAACATTTTACCTATAATATTTGTGGATAGGATAATTTTTTAATAAACAAGAGATAGAAAATGTGAATTTTAAAATTGATAATTTTGAATACATTAAATTAAAATGCAGGTAGAATGATTAATGTTATATATAGAAAGAGAGAGAGAAAGAGAGAGAGAGAGAGAGAGAGAGAGAGAGAGAGAGAGAGAGAGAGAGAGAGAGAAGAGAGAGAGAAGAGTATTAGAGAGCTGACTTGAAGTTAGGAACACCTAAATTTGAATCTCATCTTTGATATTGTCTTATTCTCAACCAGTCAGGCTCTCTGAGCCTCAGTCTCCTCATTTGTAGTATAAAGGTGTTGAACTCAGTGGTCTCTAAGATCCCTTAAAACTTTAAATTTATGATCCTGAGTCTTTAATTAGGAAAAGGCTAAAGCAAAGGAAGGTGTCTGCTGTTTCTTGTCTGCATTGAGTGGTGCTGGCAAGCCAGAGTCAGTCTAATAACCCTGAACTCTTGGAGCTAGAGGGAGCACTGAAAGAGAATAGAGGTAGGTAGCAAAAGTGAGAATGATAGATTCCCAAGTTCTGAATGATTTCTTTAGCATTGTGGTCTAAGTCTGATCCTACTCAACAGTAATTATAGTCTTGAAAATGAATTATAAGAAAGATAGAAAAAATATACCCCTGATCTTTCTGAAGTTTTGACCTACCCAAATACATGAGTAGCTTAGTAGAGCAAAAAGAGTATGGGTTTAGGAGTCAGGAAACTCAGAGTGATTCATAGTGTCATAGATTTAAAACTGGAAGAAACCTTAGAAATCAACTGGTTGGACCTCCTTTATTGTAATTCAAATTCAGAGCTCTTTGAACTGCATGATACTGACTCTCCAGTTCTTATACAAACTGTCATAATTATATGGTTTGACATACCTGTCTGTTTAGCCTCCATATTCTCATCTGTAATGAGGATGGTGAATTTCATGTCCAGGATCCCTTGGAAGCTTCAACACTGGCTTTCTGTAACCATCTCCCAACCAGTATTCCCAGTCAGTATTCTACTCAACTGTTTTTAATCTACAGATCCTCCAGGTTTGAACAAGAAAATGTACTATTCTTACTTCTGCATGTTCAAAAGTTATTACTTATTCTCCAAAACCCTCCTTTCCTCCAAACTTCTCTATTTTTGTCAGTTTTACCAATATAGCTCTGACTCCCCCATTATATTGTGAAGCTCCTTGAGGTCATGGGATTGTCTTTCTTTTTGCTTATATTTAAATTCCCAGTACTTACTACAGTGCCTAGTATATACAAGGTACTTAATAAATGTTTATTTACTGTCTCTTTCTTGAATGCCAAGTCATATTAATACTGCCTCCACAACATCTCTAATGTGCTCTCTGCTCTCTTCATTTACACAGCCACCACTCCAGTAAAGTCCTTATCAGCTGTCACCTGGAATTTTACAATAGTCATATAGATACTCAGTCCCCATAATTCTAAATCCTTCCCTCTCTAATTCATCCTTCACCTGGCTGCCAAAGTGATATTTCTAAACCATATATCTAGTCATGTCACTCCCCCAGCAAACAGGCTCCAAAGGCATCCTATAGTATCTAGGATTGAATATTAAGTCTTCTTTTCAGTATTTAAAACTTTGCACAATTTGGGTCAACTGACTTTTCCCAGATTATTGGACATTAATCACCTTCATTCACTCTACATGTGAGCCAGATTAATGTGTTGTCCTTGACATACAACATTCCATGTTGGCTCTGTGCCTTTGCAAAGGCTGTTTCCCATCCCTAAAATGCACTTCTTACTTCTGATGCTTGAATCCTTAGTTCCTCCAAAGCTCAGCTCAAATGAAATCTTCTACATGAGTATAACTCCCTCTTTTATAAATTACAAGAGGTTTTTGATGAAAAGTTCAACCAACTATATCAGTCATATTGTTATAGTTTTCAAGGAATGTTATATAATGTTGTTGTATTCATTGGAGATACTTTCACTAGAAAAGCACCCTTAAGTCGATGTCAACTTTTTAAAGTTTTTTAAGTTTTAAAATAATCAATAAGTTATAAGTAAACAGAGTTAGATTCTCATTAGGATTCTCCCAGCAGCTTTCCTACTTCTGGTATCAGTATAGTACAAATGACTAACCCAACACAGGTAATGAGGGAAGGTTAAAAAATAATTTTAACAAGCTCATAAGTATATGTGTTGGGAGAAATGCAAGGTTATATGTTGGTACTGGTTATGGTCCCAATTCTGTTTCAGTTCAGTTCAATTCAAATGTGTTTTACACTAAGACCTCTCATTTCCCTTTTTCTACTTAGAGAAAACATTCAGAAGTTGGCAAATGTGACTGAAATGAAACAGAGTTTAGCAGTATTGAAAGGTGGGAAGCAGTCTTGGTGGAGGATTTTTATGGGGTCAAGAGTATGCTAGAGATAATGTCTCCAGTGAAAAGCTTTCTATTATGCACAAAACAAAGAAAACCTTATTCTCCAGATGCCTATATAGAAGGGCTTACTGTCCATTGTTATCTCATAGGTCCAAAGCAAAGGACATCCTCTGAAATTCTATCTATTCTGCAGCTTAGGAATTCCTCTTTCTTAGACCTACTTTCTTCATTGTAGTCCTTCAAAGGAAGTCTTTGCCATAGCCAAACACAGGGATATCATAGTCTCTAGATATCTCAATCAATTGTGTTATAGTAAGGAAAAGGTTGACTGTCAGATATCCCTTGTGAAAGCCTGCCTATTTGTTACTAATAGTCTCATGAAGGATTCCCTAGAGGTATGTATAAATGGGATGTAAGGGGGAGAATGGACAAACCATTGCTTGAAAGATTTCTTCTCAGTGGAAAAAAGTAAAAAACAAAGAAGAGATTTAGCACTGTGGGAAATCTGTACCAAATTTATGAAAGGACATAGAAAAGTGTTACACCTGATGGATTAAAAAGGAAGACTTACAATCTACTTCACTGGAAGGAACAATAACATTGATGAAATCATTCTATTTAAGTAATAATTATTGTTGTTGTGTAGTGAGAGTCTTGGAAAACTTGAAAAAAATGCCACTTTGGTCTTATTAGCAGTGTGACCATGGGTAACTTATTTAATTACTATGAATTTTTACAACTCTATGATGAGATTATAGGGCAAGCGGTGATAAAATCACAGATACTTAAAGAGAAAGTTTATGAAATAAAGAAGTATATTCTTCTGGTCAAGGCAAAGAATAACACAGAGAATGGAAACAGAGTTTCTTGTGTGAATAATTTTAATTTCTCAATAACACAAAAATATAGATATGGATATTACTATAGATATCAACATTGATGCAGATGTGGATATATAGATTTAGATATAGAGATTGATTTAGATATAGATATGGACACAAAGATAGATATTGAAATTGACATAAACAGATATGTATATGTAGTATTAATATTGATATGGATATAGATATTGATATAGATCTAGATGTAAGAATATTGAAGGAATTAAGGAATTAGGACAGCAAGTAGTTAATTATGGGAACCAAACTGACTATATCTTGTTTTATTTTGTTTTTTTAGTTTTTAAAACATTATATTATTTGGTCATTTTCATACATTGTTTATTGGAAACAGATAATTTTCTTTTCCTCCCCCCAACCCCCTACAACCCCTTCTCTAGCCGACACAGGACTCGTCTGGGTATCACATGTGTCCTTGCTCTGAACCCATTTCCTTGTTGGTATTTGCATTAGGGTGCTCATCTAGCATCTCTCCTCGAACATGTCCCCTCAACCTCTGTAGTCAAGCAGTTGCTTTTCCTCGGTGTTTTTACTCCCTCAGTTTGTCCTCTGCTTGAGGATAGATTTTTTTGTTTTGTTTTGTTTTGTTTTTTTCCCGTAGATTGGTGCATGTTGTTCAGGGACACTGTAAAGCCATTACTGGAGAAGTCCATTACGTTCTCTTGTACCACAATATGACAGTCTCTGTGTACAATGTTTTCCTGGTTCTGCTCCTCTCACTCTGCCTCACTTCCTGGAGGTTGTTCCAGTCTCTATGGAATTCCTCCACATTATTATTCCTTTTAGCACAATAGTATTCCATCACCAACAAATACCACAATTTGTTCAGCCATTTTCCAATTGAAGGGCATCCCCTCATTTTCCAATTTCTGGCCACCACAAAGAGTGCCACTATGAATATTCTTGTACAAGTCTTTTTACTTATTATCTCTTTCGGGTACAAACCCAGCAGTGTTATGGCTAGATCAAAGGGCAGAAAGTCTTTTATTGCCCTTTGGGCATAGTTCCAAATTGCCCTCCAGAATAGTTGGATCAATTCACAACTCTACCAGTAATTCATTAATGTCCCTACTTTGCCACATCCCCTCCAGCATTCATTACTTTCCTTTGCTATAAATGTTGGCCAATCTGCTAGGTGTGAGGTGATACCTCAGAGTTGTTTTGATTTGCATCTCTCTGATTATAAGAGATCTAGAACACTTTTCATGTGCTTATTAATAGTTTTGATTTCTTAGGCTGAGAACTGCCTGTTCATGTCCCTTGCCCATTTATCAATTGGAGAAGGGCTTGATTTTTTGTACAACTGGTTTAGTTCTTTATAGATTTGAGTAACTAGACCTTTGTAAGAGGTTTTTAATGAAGATTGTTTCCCAATTTGTTGCTTTCCTTCTAATTTTAGTTACATTGGTTTTGTTTATACAAAAACTTTTTAATTTGATGTAGTCAAAATTATTTATTTTGCTTTTTGTGACTCTTTCTAAGTCTTGCTTGGTTTTAAAATCTTTCCCTTCCCAAAGGTCTGACATGTATACTACTCTGTGTTCACTTAGTTTACTTATAGTTTCCTTCTTTATATTCAAGTCATTTGCCCATTCTAAGTTTATCTTGGTGTAGGGTGTGAGGTGTTGATCCAAACCTAATCTCTCCCACACTGTCTCCCAATTTTCCCAGCAGTTTTTATCAAATACTGGGTTTTTGTCCCAAAAGCTGGGGTCTTTGGGTTTGTCAAAGACTGTCTGAGTGAGGTCATTTACCCCAAGTCTATTCCACTGATCCTCCTTTCTGTCTCTTAGCCAGTACCAAATTGCTTTGATGACCACTGCTTTGTAATATAGTTTGAGATCTGGGACTGCAAGGCCACCTTCCTTTGTATTTTTTTTTCATTATTTCCCTGGATATCCTTGATCCTTTATTCTTCCAAATGAACTTTGTTATAGTTTTCTCTAATTCAGTAAAATAGTTTTTTGGTAGTTCAATGGGTATGGCACTAAATAGATAGAAAAGTTTGGGTAGGATGGTCATTTTTATTATGTTAGCTCATCCCACCCATGAGCAATCAATGTTTTTCCAATTGTTTAGATCTAGTTTTAATTGGGTGGAGAGTGTTTTGTAGTTGTGTTCATATACTTCCTGTGTTTGTCTCGGCAGATAGATTCCTAAGTATTTTATATTGTCTTGGGTGACTTTAAATGGAATTTCTCTTTATAATTCTTGCTGCTGAACTGGGTTGGAGATATATAGAAATGCTGATGACTTATGTGGGTTTATTTTGTATCCTACAACTTTGCTAAAGTTGTTGATTATTTCGATTAGCTTTTTGGTTGATTCCCTAGGATTCTTTAAGTAAATCATCATATCATCCACAAAGAGTGACAGCTTGGTCTCCTCATTGCCAATTTTAATACTTTCAATTTCTTTTTCTTCTCTAATTGCTGCTGCTAGTGTTTCTAGTACAATATTAAATAATAAAGGTGATAATGGGCATCCTTGTTTGACTCCTGATATTATTGGGAAGGCTTTGAGTTTTTCCCCATTGCAGATGATGTTTGCTGATGGTTTTAGGTATATACTGTTTATTATTTTTAGGAAAGGCCCTTCTATTTCTATACATTCTAGTGTTTTCAATAGGAATGGGTGTTGTATTTTGTCAAAGGCTTTTTCTGCATCTATTGAGATAATCATGTGATTTTTGTCGGTTTCCTTGTTAATATGGTCAATTATTTGGATGGTTTTCCTAATATTGAACCATCCTTGCATTCCTGATATGAATCCTAACTGATCATAGTGGATAACCCTTGTGATGACTTGCTAGAGTCTTTCTGCTAGTATCTTATTTAAGATTTTTGCATCTATATTCATTAGGGAGATTGGCCTATAGTTTTCTTTCTCTGTTTTTAACCTGCCTGGCTTTGGGATCAGTACCATGTTTGTGTCGTAAAAAGAATTTGGTAGAACCCCTTCTTGGCTTATTCTGTCAAATAGTTTGTATAGTATTGGAGTTAGCTGTTCTTTGAATGTTTGATAGAATTCATTTGTGAATCCGTCTGGACCTGGGGATTTTTTCTTAGGAAGTTCTTTGATGGCTTGTTCAATATCTTTTTATGATATGGGGTTGTTTAGGTAATTTCTTTCTTCTTCTTTTAGTCTAGGCAATTTATATTTTTGTTAGTATTCATCCATATCACTTAGATTGCCATATTTTTTGCCATATAATTGGGCATAGTAGTTTTTAATGATTGCCTTTATTTCCTCTCCATTAGAGGTGAGGTCTCCCTTTTCATTTTGGATATTGTCGATTTGGTTTTTTTCTTTCCTTTTTTTAATTAGACTGACTAGTACTTTGTCTATTTTATTTGTTTTTTCAAAGTACCAGTTTCTAGTCTTATTTATTAAATCAATAGTTCTTTGACTTTCAATTTTATTAATTTCTCCTTTGATTTTTAGGATTTCTAATTTAGTCTTCATCTGAGGGTTTTTAATTTGTTCACTTTCTAGTTTTTTTAATTTGCATGCCCAATTCATTGACCTCTGCCCTTCTTAATTTGTTTATATATGAACTAAAGGATATAAATTTCCCCCTGAGTATTGCTTTGGCTGCATCCCATAGGTTTTGAAAGGATGTCTCACCATTGTCATTTTCTTCAATGAAATTATTAATTGTTTCTATGATTTGTTCTTTAACTAACTGGTTTGGAGAATCATATTGTTTAATTTCCAATTAATTTTTGATTTATCTATCCATGTACCCTTACTAATTATTATTTTTATTGCACTGTGGTCTGAGAAGGTTGTATTTATTATTTCTGCCCTTTTGCATTTGTTTGCAATGATTTTGTGCCCTAGTACATGGTCAATTTTTTTTAATGTACCATGTACTGTTGAAAAGAAGGTGTATTCCTTTTTGTCCCTATTTACTTTTCTCCATATGTCTACTAACTCTAATTTTTCTAAGATTTCATTTGCTTCTCTCACCTTTCTTATTTATTTTTTTATTTGATTTATCTAGTTTGGATAGGGGAAGGCTTAGATATCCCACTAGTATAGTTTTTCTATTTATTTCATCCTTGAACTCCTCTAGTTTCTCCTTTAAAAATTTGTATGCTCTGCCATTTGGTGCATAGATATTGAGTACCGATATTTCCCCATTGTCTATACTGCTTTTACCAGGATATAATTACCTTCCCTATCTCTTTTAAATAGATTTATTTTTTATTTTGGCTTTGTCTGATATCATGATTGCTACTCCTACCTTCTGTTTATCATTTGATGCCCAATAGATTTGGCTCCATCCTCTTACTTTCACCCTATGCATATCTAACTTCCTCATGTGGGGTTCTTGCAGACAGCATATGGTAGGGTTTTGGATTCTGATCCACTCTACTATTCGCTTGTGTTTTATGGGTGAGTTCATTCCATTCACATTCAGAGTTATGATTACTAGCTGTGTATTTCCCAGCATTTTGATTTCTACTCCTGGTCCTGCCCTTTCTTCTTTCACTATTTCCTTTTATACCAATGTTTATTTATAGTCAGTCACCCCCCACCCATTTCCCCCTTATTTTACTTCCCTTTCTACCCTCCTCCCTTCTTATTCCCTCCCTTTTTTCCCCTGTAGTCTTTTTAAAATTTCCCCCCATCTCCCTCCCTTGTACTTCTTCCCTCCCCACCAGTCCATTTCTTACCCTTCTACTCCCCTATAGGGCGCAAATCTATTCTCTTCTCCAATGGATTGGATTGTTCTTCCCTCTTTGGGTCAGTTTCAAAGTACGTAAGAGTTGAGTATTTCTTATCTCCAACCTCTTTGCCCTTCCAGTGTATCGATATTCTCCCCCCTCCCGCTATGAGCTTCTTTGTGACATATAAATTTACCCCCATTTGTTTCTTTTCCCATTTCTTTTAATCATAACCTCTTTTCTTTTTTAGCTCTAGTCATGTGTATGTATATATATATATATATATATATATATACATACACATGTATATGTGTTTATGCATGCATATATCTATATGCCTATTTATGTCTTGTCCTTTCATCCTATACAGTTTGTCACTGTTCCCTCTGAGTGTAATTCTTCTAGCTGCTCAGGTGATACCAACAGTTTTTAAGAGTTACCAATGACCTTTTTTCTTATAGGGATACATATCATTTTAACTTATTGAGTCTCTTAAAAAATTTTTGGTTTTGTTTGGTTTAGTTTTTTTCCCCTCTTTTTTAATTACCTTTTGATGATTCTCTTGAGTTCTGTGGTTGGACATCAAATTTTCTGTTCAGGTCTGGTCTTTTATTTATGAATGCTTGGAACTCTTCTGTTGTGTTGAATGACCATACTTTCCCCTGTAAGGATATAGTCAGTTTTGATGGGTATTTTATTCTTGGTTGTAGACCTAGTTCCCTTGCTTTCCAGAATATCGTATTCTATGCCTTTTGGTCCTTCAGTGTGGATGCAGCCAGATCCTGTGTTAACCTCACCGTGTTTCCATGGTATCTGAATGGCTTCTTCTTGGCAGCTTGTAATATCTTTTCTTTCATCTGATTGTTTTTGAATTTGGCTATAACATTTCCTGGTGTTGTCAGTTGGGGATTAAATACAGGAGGTGATCTGTGGATTCTTTCAATCTCCACTTTCCCCTCTTTTTCTAGGATCTCGGGACAGTTTTCCTGGATAATTTCCTCTAGTATTATGTCCAGGCTTTTCGTTTTGTCGTGGTCTTCTGGTAGTCCAATTATTCTTAAATTGTCTCTTCTTGAACAATTTTCTAAATCGTCTGTTTTGTGAATGAGATGCTTCACATTTTCCTCAATTTTTTCATTCTTTTTGTTTTGTTTTATAGTGTCCTGCTGCCTTGTGAGGTCACTTGATTCTAGTTGTTTTATTCTGGTTCTTAAATATTGTATTTCATCTCTGGCTTTTTGGTCGTCTTTTTCCTTCTGGTCTGATTTTCTTTGAAGATCGTCTTTCATCCTCTTTACCTTGTCTTTCATCTCCTTTGCCTCATTTTCCAGCTGGTTGATTTTGGCTTTCAGGACATTATTTTCTCGTTTTAATATAAGTGCCTCTGTTTCAAGATGACTTATCTTAATTTTTAAGTTCTTTTCCCAATTGTCTTCAGCCTCTCTTAGTTGTGTTTTGAGTTCTTCCACAGCCTGTATCCAATTCGCTGGGATTTCTGGTTTATCATTTGCTGATCTCTCCCCCTCGGTTCCATTTGCTGAGTAGTAGCTGTCTATTGAAGTTTCTTTCTTCTTTTTCTGTTGTTTGCTCAAATTCACTCCTTCTTTACTCCCCATATTTGTCTGTGCTCTTGTTCCTCTCATTTTTTTTTGTTTTGGGGGGACTTAAATCAGTCTCCCCTCTTGGAGCTTTAACAGAAGATCTCTTGGTGTAGTCTCTGGGGGAGGGTTGTTGGGGGTTTGAGCTTCCCTGTCCTCTGGGGGCTTTTGATTGGCTTAAAGTCCAGCAGTCAATGAGGATGGGTGTGGAGCCTGGGCTTCCCTGAGTTCTGGAGACTTTTGATTGGACTGGGTTCAGCTTAGTTGGGCTGGGTTTACTCTGAGTTTTAAACTTCCTGGATGGCTGGAGCAAATGTGGAGAATCTCCAAAGCTCTGGCTAGGCTGCCAGGTCTATGCTCCTTCTAGGCTGCCATCTTGACTTCGCCTCTAGGTTCCTCTTTTTTCAGAAGACCCTGCTCTCTAAGGGGGGAGGGGTCAGGGGTCGTGGCCTCCCTGGGCTCTGAGGGCTCCTGATGGGATTAGGTTCAGCTGGTTTGGACCTAATGAGCCCTGAAGCAAAAAACCTCCTCCTCCACAATCTGTGTTGAATGCCGGGAGACTGGCCCAGGTTGCTTTCAAGGTAAGCCCTTCGCTGGCCCTGTTTCTGTTCTTTCAGAAGCTCTGAGGGCTCCTGATGGGATTATGTTCAGCTGGTGTGGGCCAAATGATCCCCGAACCCAAAAAATAAATAAATAAATAAAATACAACCTCCTCCTCCACAATCTGTGTTGAATGCCTGGAGATTGGCCCAGGTTACTTTCAAGGTAGGCTCTTCAGAGCAACCCCTTTGCCGGCCCTGGGGTTTCTGTCCTTTCAGTAGCTCTGAGGGCTACTGATGGGATTGGGTTCAGCTGGTGCCCTAAAGCTGGGACCTCCCTTGAGACTCAGATGGAAGGACCCAGCCAGGGGGCTACAGGCTTCCCCCTTCTCTCTATGTTTCCCTGCTATCTGTGTTGGTTACCCCAGAGACTGGCTCAGGTTGCTTTCAAGGTGAGTCCTTCAGAATAGCCAGCACTGAGGCCCTTTTGCTGGCCCTGAAGTTCCCGATGCTGCCATGGGCTCAGCACTCTGGGTGGGGGGTGATGGGTCCTGGGACCTTCCTTATACCTGCTCCTTAGATCTGAGTGATCTAGGGTTCTGGCTTTTGGGGGGCCATACCTTTTGATCCAGGTCTGGGAGGAGGCTTCCCCGGGTCTGTCCTGTTGTTCAGCTTGAATTTCGGTGTCCTAGGAGCACTCAGTTTGCGATCGGTAAGGAAGGGTTTCCGAGGTCTGAACTTTCTCTGCTTCTAAGCCGCCATCTTGACCAGAAGTCCTGACTATATCTTGTGATCCAATTCTAAATCTACCTTAGTTCCCTTTCTAATCAATTATGGGCCTAATTCAAATTCTAACCTATATTTAGTTGAGGGAATTGTGAGAAAATTTTACTGCATTGTTTGAATCTAGCCCTGCATGGCTGAGAAACTGGACTACTTTTATCTGCTGTTTAGAGATCCTTAACCAAAGACCATTATGTTTACCAGAAATGTAGTCAGATCCTAAGACTGATGTAAGAAGTTTTCTTATAATTATACATCTCAGTCAACTCATGCCTAATATGAAAACTAGTCTCATATGATCAATCAGTTATTATTTCCATGTTCCTTTTACAGATACTTAGGGAGAATTGGACACCTCTTTTCTTGAATTCAAGGAATTGAATCTATTTACTTTCTCCCTCCCAACTTTGAAAGTCCTTTATATTTTATCTAATTAGAAATCAGATTGTCTAAAGTATTGTTTCCTTTTAATTAATTTGCTTTATTTGATTAATTGTTCTTACTGTATAAAAAGTCTGTCTCTCTCTCTATTTGAAGTATAGCCCTAACCTGAAGAAATTGCTTGGTCCCAATTTGTTAGGCAATTGGGATGTACTGCTTAATAAATTGATATGTTTGAAAACAAACCTTTATTTCCTGTCATTTCATGTTTTGCTTATTATGATCTGGATATGTATATGTATATATTTCAAGAGAGAAAGATGATAAAGATTGATGTAGATATAGACATACATAGATACATAGATAGATAGATAGATAGATAAGTAGATAGATAGATAGATAGATAGATAGATAGATAGATAGATAGATAGATAGATAGACAGACTATTCATTCACTGGAAGGTAAAATACTAAAAATGAAGTTAAAATACTTTGGTCACATAATATGAAAACAGGTATAGATATAGATTTGATATGGATAAGAATATAAATATTGACTTAGCTTTTTATGTATATATAATCATGGATATGTATAAACATTATTATAGACATGGATATTTTTAGATATTATAATATTAAAAATATAGATACAGATATATAGGTAAACATAATCTTTAGATATCTATATGGATATGCGTATGAATATAAAAATATGATATGGATATTTATATTGAAAGAGTTATTTAGGGAAATATTAATATAAATTTTATATATAATAAAAATATAAATATAAAAATTATGGGAATATTAATATAAATTTTATGTGGAAATATTAATATAAATTTTATACTTATATAGATAATTTATATAAAATATAAGTTATATAACTATGAATATAGATATATACTTATAGACATAAATATATATTTAGGTATGAATATAGATAAAGATATATATTTACATATCTATGCAATTTAGCTGATTTACTTCAAGAGAGAACAGAGCATGTTTGTACAACTATCTTTATATAAATCCCAGTCTGCATCCAATTAGATAATTAATGAATGGTTTGGAGAAAGCCAAAGCTTTCATCAATCTCTATAATACAGAAGTGCTGAAATAATCAAGGAAGCAAAAGAGTAAAAACCCATGATGACTATTCTATAGAACTAATTTAAACCCTCTCCGTCACTGCTTCTCAAATTGAACTCTTTTCGCATGTCAAGGATATTCTGTATCTTATTCTTTAGCTCAAGTTGTTCCATCAACCAGAAATGCCTTCACCTTTCCTTTCCCTAGAACCAATTCTTATCACCCTTTAAAGCCTAACTGTAATTATATTTTTATATAGAGTTGCCTTTTGTTTATTTTCCCTGACAAAGTACCAATTCCTTAGCTAGAGTTCTATGTCCTCCATAATCTGTCATCATTCTACTTTTCCATCCAAAGCTAAACTCACTATCACTTGTTCTTCCAATTAAACAAACAGGCCCTACTCGCAAGGAGTTCACAATCGAATGGCAGAGAAAAGATAGAAACAACTATATACCAAAAAAAATATATAGGAAAAATTAAAGATAACCAATAGACAGAAGTCAGTTACATTAGGGTGGATCAGGAAAGGCTTTTAAAAGAAATGGTATTTTATCTGAGTTTTAAGGAAGATCTAGGAGACAGACAGGAATGATGAAAGAACTTTCCACACATGAGGAACAACTAGTAAAAATATTCAAAATTTGGAAATGGATTATTTGGTGTAAGAAACTACAAGAAGCCTAATGTCATTAGATTATAGAATACATGTAGGAGAGAAAAAAGGATAAATAATACATAAGAGTATTTTAAAGGCAGACGAAAGCTTGGAATATGATATTTCTCAAGGCAAAGGATCTAGGATTATAACAAAGAATAACATACCCAGTGATACTGAATATAATCCTTCGGAGGAAAAAATTGATATTTAACAAAATAAAGGACTTTTAAGCATTCCTAAGGAAAAGACAATATCTGAATAGAAATTTTAACATTTAAGCATAAGACTCAAGAGGAGCATAAAAAAGTTAAAGTTATGAACACAACTACAAAACACTTTCCACACAATTAAAAGTAGATCTAAACAATTGGAAAAACATTAACTGCTCATGGGCAGAACGAACTAACATAATAAAAATGACCATCCTACACAAACTTGTTTACTTATTTAGTGCCATACCCATTGAACTACCAAAAAACTTTTTTTTTTTACTGAATTAGAAAAAAACCATAAGAAAGTTCGTTTGGAAGAACAAAAGATCAAGGATATCCAGGGAAATAATGGAAAAAAATGAGAAGGAAGGTAGCCTTGCAGTACAAGATCTCAGACTATACTATAAAGCAGTGGTCATCAAAACAATATGGTACTGGCTAAGAGACAGAAAGGAGGACAAGTGGAATAGACTTGGGGTAAGTGACCTCAGCAAGACAGTCTATGACAAGCCCAAAGATCCTACCTTCTGGGACAAAAATCCACTATTTGATAAAAACTGCTGCGAAAATTGGAAGACTGTGTAGGAGAGATTAGGCTTGGATCAACACCTCACACCCTACACCAAGAAAAACTCAGAATGGGTGAATGACCTGAACATAAAGAAGGAAACTATAAGTAAATTATGGAACACAAAATACATGTATACATGAACACAGAACACAGTATACATATCAGACCTTTGGGAAAGGAAAGATTTTAAAACCAAGCAAGACTTAGAAAAAGTCACAAAATGTAAAATAAATAGTTTTGATTACATCAAATTAAAAAGGTTTTGTACCAACAAAACCAATGTAACCAAAATTAGAAGGGAAGTAACAAATTGGGAAACAATCTTCATAACAAAAACCTCTGGCAAAGGACTAATTACTCAAATTTACAAAGAGCTAAATAAATTGTACAAAAAATCAAGCCATTCTCCAATTGGTAAATGGGCAAGGGATATGAATACGCAATTTTCAGTCAAAGAAATCAAAACTATTAATAAGCACATGAAAAAGTGTTCTAAATCTCTTATAATCAGAAAGATGCAAATCAAAACAACTCTGAGGTATCAACTCACACCTAGCATATTGGCCAACATGACAGCAAAGGAAAGTAATGAATGCTGGAGGGAATGTGGCAAAGTAGGGACATTAATTCATTGCTGGTAGAGTTGTGAATTGATCCAACCATTCTGGAGGGCAATTTGGAACTATGCCCAAAGGATGATCAAAGACTGTCTGCCCTTTGATCCAGCCATAGCACTGCTGGGTTTGTAAAGAGATAATAAGGAAAAAGACTTGTACAAGAATATTTATAGCTGCGCTCTTTGTGGTGGCAAAAAATTGGAAAATGAGGGGGTGCCCTTTGATTGGAGAATGGCTGAACAAATTGTGGCATATGTTGGTGATGGAATACTATTGTGCTCAAAGGAATAATAAAGTGAAGGAATTCCATGGGAACTGGAACGACCTCCAGGAAGTGATGCAGAGGGAAAGGAGCAGAACCAGGAGAACATTGTACACAGAGACTGATACACTGTGGTACAATTGAAGGTAATGGACTTCTCCATTAGTCGCAATGCAGTGATCCTGAACAACCTGGAGGGATTTATGAGAAAGAACACTATCCACATTCAGAGGAAAAACTGTGGGAGTAGAAACACAGAAGAAAAACAACTGCTTGACTATATGGGTCAAGGGGGATATGATTGGGGATATAGACACTAAAGGAACATCCTAGTGCAAACATCAACAGCATGGAAATAGATTCTGATCAAGGACACATGTAATACCCAGTGGAATTGCACATCGTCAATGGGAACGGTGGGGGGAGGGGAGGGAGAAATAGAATATTATTTTTGTAACAAAGGAATAATGTTTGAAATTGGCCAAATATAATTTTTTTAAAGTTAAATTCCTATATAGGAAGATGATACATTTAATTCCTAAGAACTTTACCATTATAAGGACAATTAAAAGGAGTTTAAATAGACAGCGGTCATGGATATGAGTCAAATACATTAGAATGACCCCAAAAAGAAGATGAGAAAGAAGGATTCACTGGGAGAAGATGGAAGAATTATAAAATGGTGAAATTTTTCTCACATAAAAGTAGCAGGTAAGGAAGAGCTTTTATAATGGAGAGGAAAAAGCAGAATGGCAGGAAATTCTTGAACCTCTCTTTTATCAGAATTGACTCAGAGGGAAGAATATATGTAGATGTATATATAAATATACATACACACATATATAGGCAGATATGTGTGTATAAATATGTGTATGCACATATACATATTGAAATAGAAATGGTAATCTGTGGAAACTATTTCTGGTTGCTGTGACTGATGTGCTCTGGCTTATGACTAGAGAGAGAGCTGCTACTAAGTATGGGGACCCACTTGCCTATTTGCAATGGAGATAGAAATACTTTGAGGGACACTGAAAGAGATGTTGCCACAGGAATACTGCTAAAGGGGAATGCTCTGGGGTTTGCCTACTGATCCCTACTGATGACTAGTAGATCAATATATTTCCTAATCTCCTCCTCCCTTCACTCCCTCCCTTCTCTAACCCTCTCCCTCCCAGTTTCTTCTTGAAGCCTTGGGCTTCGCCCCTCCCTCCCTGAGTGGACTATTATATTTATGAGGAAAAACTTCTTCCTTTCTTTTCTCAGGTAGGGCTTTATTGGGGTAACAACAGGATGGGAAACTGAGGGAAGAGGGATAAGGGTTTCCCTAAACTATAAGGAGAATTTAGGAGGGTTGTGGAAATAATCAGTCTTGTCACAAACTGTGACAGAGAGACAGTTAGAGAGCTGGATGGAGGACAACTATTTAAACTCTTCTTTCTTTTTCACAAAGCCACCAAGAAAATTCTCTCCTTCAGCATGGCTTTCCTCCAACTCTTGGTCAGTCAAATCTCAGAGAGAGCAGAAGTTTCCCCTTGATCAGAAAGCCCAAAGCCAAGCCAGCCCTACAAGGGTCCTTCACCCATGGACAGAAGCTAACCAGGATCAGTTCTCAGCTTCTTCCCCTTCAGTCAGGCTCAACTGCCAACTCCTGGGAATATTCCTTTTGGAACCTTCTTCTTGATTGATAGACAGGTTAGGTCCCCAGCTTGTTCTTGCATCTTGACTTGTTCTGAAAAACTTCTCTCTCTTTAAGTCTCTACCACAATATTCTCAATTGTGTATAGAAATGTAACTTACCCAATATGAAACTAGGAAGGGAAGGGGATAACAGAAAGGAGACATGATTAAAAAAGAGGGTGGATTAAGGAGGAATGTGGTTAGAAGCAAAATAGATTTTTGATGAGGGACAGAATAAAAAGAAAGAAAAAGAAATAGAAAAAAATTAGATATATATAATATATAATCACAACTGTGAATGTGAATGGGATACACTCACTAATAAAACAGAAGCAGATAGAATGGATGAGAAATCAGAATCTAACAATATTTTGTTACAGAGACTAACTTAAAACAGAAAGACACAAAGTTAAAATAATGGGCTGGAGCAGAATCTATCTAACATGCTTCATTCACTTCAGCTAAAAAGAGACAGCAATTATGATCTCAGGAAAAAAAACAACAAAAGAAAAATATACCTAAATAAAAGGGAGAATTAGAGAAACTACATGTTGGTGTAGAATACCATAGACAATGAAGTATTATAAAAAAAATTTACAGCAACTTTCTCTAAGGCCTTATTTTTAAAATACACACTGAATGGCAAAGGATTGGGGAATGGCTGAACAAACTGTGGAACATATTGGTAATATGTGCTATAAAAATGTGATATTGTGCTATAAGAAATGATAAAGCAAGGCATTTTCAAAAAAGCTGTAAAGATTTGCAAGAACTGATGCAGAGAAAAATAAGCAGAACTGGGAGAACATTGCACATAATAACAACAATATTGGACAATGATTATCTGTGAAAACTTAGCTACTCTCAGCAACGCAATGATCTGGGACAGTCCTGAAAGCCTTATGGTAGGGAATGCTATCTTCCTTCAGAGAAAAAAAAAACTGTTTGAGTTGTCTTTCACATCAGTATATTTATGGTTTTATTTTGGATTTTTTATTACATATGACTTTGCTCTTACAATAATTACCAATATAGAAGTGTGTTTTGCATGACAATAAATTTTTAAAATAAATAAATAAAATGCAGATGTAATACTGAACTGAATCAAAATTATTTTTTAAATGAGACATTCTCCATTTGATAGAAGGTCAAATGATATTAAAAAGCATTTTCAGAAGAAGAAATCAAGTCCGTAGTCAATAAAAATGCTCTAAACCACTATTGACTAGAAAAAGACAAATTAAAATACCTCTGAGGTACTACCTCTCACCCATCAGAAATAGACAAATACTGAAAGAGATGAGGGCAAAATTGGTATACTAATGAATTGTTGGTAGAGTAGTGAACTGGTCCAACCATTCTGGAGAATGATTTGGAACTCGACCCAAAGAACTATAAAACTATGCATACTCTTTAACCTAGTAATAGCACTACTAAGTCCACATCTCAAAGAGTTTAAGAAACAGAAAAAGGATCAATATGTACAAAAATATATGTAGCTGTTCTTTTTTGTGGTAGCAGAGAATTTGAAATTGAGAGGATGCCAATTAATTAGGGATTGCCTAAAAAGCTACTGAATGTGATTATGATGGAGTACTATCATGCCATGAGAAATGATAAGGGTAGTGGTTTCAGAAAAACATAGCAAGACCTTTTGAACTGATGCAAAGTGAGAGGAATAAGGAGATCATTGGGCAAGCTAACAACAATGTCGAAATGATGAATAATTGTGAAATACTAGGTTACTCTGATCAATACAATCACAAAGGATTCATTTTATAAACTCTGAGTGCAAATTGAAATACTATTCTCTTACTTCTTACTTCATTTTTATTGCTTATTTGAAATCGCTAATATGGAAATATGTTTGGCCTGATTTCACATGTATAATTGATATCATAATATTTTTCTTCTCAGTAGGTGGGGAAGGACATAGGAATGAGGGAGAGAATATGTAGCTCAAAAAAAGAAAATAATGTTTAAAAAAAATAACACTTTAAATTTTAAAGAAATCATTTGTTACTCTAGAGAGAGCAAGTTTGGTTGAATAATGAGGTTCAGAAAGACAAAATACAGAGTTAAACAGAAAATGAAGGGGGGAAGTGGGGACACATAAAATAGGAAAACTATTTGTTTTAGTTAGCAAGAGTAAGTAGTATTAGCACTAAGATTCAAATTTCTTTGTAATGGTTTTGTTCAAACAATTATTGTACTGAATTTATTGTAAAACCCTAAAACTACCCTTGCCCAAACTTTCCTGCATAGAATTCCTTAGAATAGATTTAGTAAATTGGTAACTATAATAAAAACAAATGTCTTTTCAAGTAGTCCAGCCACAAAATAAAGAAATAGGGGATGATATCTACTTGGATTGGGTGGATCAAGGGAGGGTTCTTTGATGATGGGGGAGACATAAGCATGTTTGTAGACAATAAACAAATAAAGATTGAACTTAACTGAAAGGATGATAATTTTGAAGAGTAAAATGCTGGGGAATAGGATTGCAATGGGATAACATTTGCAAGTAGAATATTTTGCCTTGACAAGAGAAGGGGCCACATCAACATGCAAAACAAGTATAAAGGAAGAGATAGTGGTAGAATGCATCTAGGTGATATGAGATGTAGAAGAATGGAGAAGAGGAAGCACTTGGCAAATGACCTCAATTTTTTTCAGCAAAATATAAATCAGTGTTTTCATTTGAGAGAATGAGAAAGGAGGAGCCATGAAGTGTTTGAAGAAGGTTGAAAAGGTTTGGGCTACAGGTTCAGTATGAATCAGAAATATGACGTGGGATCAAAAATGCTAATGCAATTTTGAATATATTAAAAGAGACATATCTTCTGGGAACAAGATAATGATAGTTACCCTGTACTCCATCCTGGCCAGACTATACTTGGATTATGTTATATTTTGAGTACCTCACAATTTAGGAAGAAGAAGAAACTGGAAAGACAATGACAACCAAATGATGAAAGGTCTTGAGTATATGTCATATGAGGATTGATTAAAGGAACTAGGGATATTTAACCTGGGGAAGAGAAGATAATATAGATAGTTCAATAAAGTATTTAAAGAACTGTGAGGAAGACAGAATAGACTTGGTCTCTTTGTTCCCAGAGAGTAGAGCAAGTGATAATAGAAAATTTCTAAAAAACTTGTTAAGATTTGGTAAAAGGAAAACCTTTAAAATTAAAACTGCCCCCAAAATGAAATGGACTGAATTGAGAAGTGAACAAATTGTGTTTCTCTTCCTTAGATTTTAAAGTCCTTTGCCACCTAACTCTTCCCTATCTTTTTTCAGACTGATTTCATATTACTCTTCTGCATTTAAGCTAAAAATTCCTTGCTGTTTCCAATATACAACAATCCATCTACTACCTCTTTGCCTTTGCACAGGCTGTCTTTCATGCCCTGAATTCTCTAGTTTTCTACCTTCACCTCTTGGAATACCTAGATCCCTTTAAAGCTACAGTCAAGTGCCTTTTCTTACAAGAGACCTTTCCTAATTCCCCAGTTGTTAATGTTACTCTTCATACCCTGAAGTCATTTTGCTTTAAAACAGAGTCACCTCTCATCTCTGTGTATCAAGTTAATTCCCTCTTTGAAGAGATGTGAGGGAATCTTCAATACATCAATACAAATTAGCAGTAGTGCAAACATTGACAAAGTAGGCACTATAGGAAAGAATCATTACATAGTTTTTTTTCTTGCTGAAGCTCAGAATGAAATATTGAAGTAATGGCAAAGATGCTTTGAGGGAACATGAAAAGAATGATTGTGATTTATTATCCTTCCTTTGGGCAAGGCCCTAAGACCTAGACAAGGAGTTGATTGTCACAATAAGAATTCATTCAACAGGCATTAAATTCAGTACTTACTATGTGCAAGGCATAGTGCTAAGTACTAGAGACATGAGACAGGTACAATAGAAATTCTATTATCAAGGAGGTTGAAATCTAATAGCAGATGTACATTTAAAAAACTACAAATGGAGACAGACAATGACTAGGATTCTGTATTTAGAGTAAGAAAAGACAAATATTCAAATACTGTCCATGGATTCTAGGTCATATGTCGCTTATCTTCTCCAAAATTCAAGTTTCCTCATCTTCTACAGGTGCTAATAAGACCTGCAGTTCTTGCCTTATATGGTATTAGCAAGTCAAGTTATGGTGTCCAGCATTTCTTAGTCCCTTACTACTATTCAGAAACTGGGCTAAGCCCTAGAGATAGAAATATATATTTTTTTTAAAAAGATAGTCCCTGTCGGAAACAACAAATTGGGAAAAAATCTTCATAGAAACCTCTGACAAAGGTTTAATTACTCAAATTTATAAAGAGCTAAATCAATTGGACAAAAACTCAAGCCATTCTCCAATTGATAAATGGGCAAGGGACATGGATAGGCAGTTCTCAGATAAAGAAATCAAAACTATTAATAATCACATGAAGAAGTGTTCTAAATCTCTTATAATCAGAGAGATGCAAATCAAAACAACTCTGAGGTATCACCTCACACCTAGCAGACTGGCTAGCATGATAGCAAAGGAAAGTAATGAGTGCTGGAGGGGATGTGGCAAAGTAGGGACATTAATTCATTGCTGGTGGAGTTGTGAACTGATCCAACCATTCTGGAGGGCAATTTGGAACTATGCCCAAAGGGCGACAAAAGAATGTCTACCCTTTGATCTAGCCATAGCACTGCTGGGTCTGTACCCCAAAGAGATAATGGACAAAAAGACTTGTACAAAAATATTCATAGCTGAGCTCTTTGAGGTGGCCAAAAACTGGAAAACGAGGGGATGCCCATCAATTGGGGAATGGCCGAGCAAATTGTGGTATATGTTGGTGATGGAATACTATTGTGCTAAAAGGAATAATAAAGTGGAGGAATTCCATGGAGACTGGAATGACCTCCAGGAAGTGATGCAGAGCGAGAGGAGCAGAACCAGGAGAACATTGTACACAGAGACTAATACACTGTGGTATAATCGAACATAATGGACTTCTCCATTAGTGGCAGTGTAATGTCCCTGAACAATCTGCAGGGATCTAGGAGAAAAAACACTATTCATAAGCAAAGGATAAACTATGAGAATAGAAACACCGAGGAAAAGCAACTGCCTGACTATAGCGGTTGAGGGCACATGACAGAGGAGAGACTCTAAACGAAACTCTAATGCAAATATTAACAACATGGAAATGGGTTCGAATCAAGAACACATGTGACACCCAGTGGAATCACGCATTGGCTATGGGGGTTGGGGGGGAGGAAAAGAAAATGATCTTTGTCTTTAATGAATAATGCTTGGAAATGATCAAATAAAATATTATTTTTAAAAAAAGATAGTCCCTGTCTTCAGAGAGCTTACATTCCAATGGGGGGATTAAATAAAAATTAAATAAAAGATATGGGAGGGGTAATTGTCCAAGGAATGAACTATGTAGGTCTGGACTCTTCCACAAAATGAAAAATATTTTGTGGGACAAATGAGATTATACATAACACAATATTCAAACTTTACAATGCTATGTCAATATTTATTATTGTTGTGATTGTGGAATGGATAAATGGAAAAGAGACCCTTGTTTATGAGAGGTTAAGGGAAGAAAGAGATGGCTTCATGGAGATGGCATCATCTGAAATGAACATGAAAGGAAGAGATAATAGAAGGAGAGTTGAGTGAAAGTTCATCACTATAGGGGGAACAGTGTGAGTAGAGGCATTAAGAAAGGAGAAGACAAGGATAAGGGACAAAAATCAGTTCACTTCCAATTGAACATCTGTATATGAATGGAGATAGGATGAGATGAGACTAAAAGACAAAGCTTCTACTTTATTTGGAGCCAATAGTATCAGAGGACCAAAGCATGCAAGACTTAAAAGGCATCTCAGACACTAACTAGTCTGGGTTCCTTGTTTTAGAGATGAAGAATCTAAGGCCCAGAGTGATTAAATAACTTGGCCTAAGTAATACACCTCCTAGGGAGCAACTGCTTAAGGTATTTTTGAGAAGAGAAATAATCTGATCAAACCTTTTCCTTCTACCTATTGATAGAAATTGAGGAAACAGAAATTGAGAAATATGAATTTCTTTCCTTTATATCAGTCTTTTTACAGTTTACATGTTGTATCACTCAGGATACATAGTCTTCTTGAGTGTTGGGACTTTTTAAATTGTTTTTGAAACCTCAATCCTTAACCAGTCTTTTTCACAAAATAAGCACTTAATAATGAATTGCTCTTTTGGGGTTGTTGAATTGATTTGGCTTGGCTTGGATTCAAACCACACAGTAATGCTAGTATCTAAAAGGTACTGTGTTACATGCTAAAGATATAAAGTTAGCTGTAACAGAAATCCTATATATATATATATATATATACTGTAGAGAAGGAGAAGAGATGGTGGGGAGAAAGAGGGAATACAGGAATACAGGTGTGAGAGAGGGAATAGATTATTCTATTTGTTGTTCTTCTCCCTTACTTCTGGGGGAAGAAAGCCAGGTTCTATCCCCTTGGAGAAAAGGAGTATGTCTCCAGAGGAATATGTTCCGGGAGATGGAGGACAGGAGACTAAAGTGGCATTGCCTCAGTGAAATGGCAGGATGCGTCCCTCAGAGGAGTCCAGGGCTCCTGAAGTCCAATCTGTCCTTGAGAGACAAGATGATCTCTTACGCATCTGCTTCCCCCAGGGACATTAACTGTCAACCTCTTTCAGGGTCTTAAGAGTGGTTAACTCCCAAGGAAAAATGTTAGTTCCTTTGGCTCAGACAATATTGAATCGCTGGGATCTAGAAGTCAACCCTCTTTTGGGGAGAGGTGTGACCCTTCCCAAATCTTCAATCCCCTTAACTATGTTGTTTAGAGACTAGCCCAAACCTAAATCTTAATGTCAAATAATTTATTGGGATTCAAGCAGGAAGGAGATAGGCAAGGATGTCATTCAGGAAAGTGGGTAAACAGGGAAGCCCTACAAGTCTCCCCTCTAGCAGGCTGCCCTCCCCCAAGAGTCTGCAGGTTACAGGCTTCTCAGCCCTGACTTCTCCTTTTTGTCAACTGAAGGGGAGAGAGAGACAGAGAGAGAGAGAGAGAGAGAGAGAGACAGAGAGACAGAGAGAGATCCTAAGACTGGGGTCTATGGATGACTCTATTCAAAAGTCCAAATCCTCAATCTCCCTTGAGGATTTTAGACTTTAGTAACTGAAGGTCTTCGTGGAGGTATTCAAGGTTTAGAGGGGATAGTAGATATCCAAAGATATAGGCTTCTTCTCTGCTTCAGGGACTCCACCTCTCTCCCCTACCTTCCTCAAGCCAGAGTGAGTTGCCAGTTGGATCTTCAAGCTTCTGATTCTCTCTTAGAATTCTCAGTGTTTTTTCTTTGCCCCTCCATATATTTGTGTGTATATATATATATATATATGTTCAGAGATGTATATATGCAGATATGTATATACATGTGTACATATATGTAAATATATATATACTATAGTCAGCATTATATTGTATATATGTACACTATAATTTGTAAGTCACAGTTGCGAGGCTTTTTCATTTGGAGTGAAGAAGACACGTACCACTATATTGATAAGGATACTTTTTTTTTTCCTTTTTCTTCTGAACTGCCTCTGAGTACATATATGGACTTTAACTTCAGCCTGGGACCCTTCATGTGGCACTGTGAAAACCTCTGTGGTGAGAAGCCCTCTGGCCATATTTCTAGCAGGTATATCATATCCCTTTAATTTGAACCTGTTTTCACAATGAGAAAGAGAAATGGCCCATGCCATGGCCACAGCTGACCAAAAAGACTTTGTTGAATTAGAAGCTAGGACTTCACTTACAAGTTGGAGACTCAGGGTCCTCTTTCTGTTCTTTAACTATTTTCCCTCCACTGGTCAAAATAACAGACTCACTGTGTATGCCCTAGCTGTGGGGAAAGCAATTATCTAGCTAAAAAAAATCCAAGACTCACTAATTCCTCAGGAACATGACACTCTCAGGAGCCCTGCTCACAGAGAATGAGGTCAGAGAAATAAAGGCATGCTCAAGGCCTCAGACACTCATTGTGCTTGGTTTCTCCTTTCTTCCTCTGAAGCTCATCCTCCTAGATCCCCAGACTCTTTGTTTTTATGGCCTTTTGCCACTGGACTGCTTCCCTTCAGCTTGGCAGTTTGACTTGACTGTCACCAGGTGTTCCCCCATGCTCCCCACCCACTGACACTGATGGAACAGATGGTGCTAATAGCCTGGCAATAATTTGCTGGCTCAGCACAAGAAAAAAGCATCCAATGGAAAAGAGGGATTGCTCTGGTGTTTGTGTCTGATATACTCAATGATTCCATGAGGAATGTCTTTCTTAAAAAAAAATCATACACACAAACTTGAAAGAGTATGATGGGACAGTGGGATTAGGGTTAGAATTAAGGCCACGGAAGAGGGTAAGGGATGGAATTGGGAGGAAGATGTATTTAGCCACAGTCTTTCCACAATTAGAAATGGGGGTGGGGTGAGGGTTAGAGTTGAGTCTCTGCTTGATCCTTAAAGGTTATTTCTGAAATACCTAGATAGTATCATAAATTATTGGATTTAGAGTAAGGAAGTCCTATATTCAAATCTTGCCTCAGTTATTTTCTAACCTTTCTCAGTCTCAGTTTCCTAATCTGTAAAATGAAGATAATAATGCCTATCTTCCAGGATTATTTTAAGGATTGGTTTAGAAGAATAGTCAGAACAGTTTGGGCTTTTGCTGCTACTAAGCTGCCATCTTGGCTCTGTACCCATCACAGGATCATTTAAAATAAAATTAAGTTGTATGAGTAAAAGTTCTTTCCTAGCTTTAAATATCAGCTAATGAGTAGCAACATCAACAATAACAAAAAGTGCCTTCTAGTTTCACTGTGCTGATGAATTAACTCTATAGTCTGGCCCATTCTCTGTCATGTTCAAACAGTCTTGATAATAAACATCTACCAGTTTTTGGTTTTCTTTGTTTACTTGTTTGCTTGCTTTTCCCTAAGTGGAATAGTGTTTTTTGGCCAAACTTCTCTGAGGGATGGTGGATCTCATTTAGAAGGTTGTGCTTTATTTTGGGGTTAGTGATAATCAATACCATGTCAACTTCAAAATGAAACATCTGGAAGGCTTCATTATCTCTTGTAAGTCCTTTTTCCAGTTCTACTTTACACTGGAATCATCCATTCACATGATTTTGGACAGGTCACTAGCTTTCCCAGTGCCTCAGTTTCTTCATCTATAAAATGAGTAGTTTGGGCTAACTGCCCTCCAATATCTCTTCAACTCCAGATCTATGAGTCTATGTACCATTAGCAAACATACATCTATCTATAAGCACATCTCTTTTTAAGCCTGGGATGGATAATGAACTTGGCCCAAAACTGAAAGTAGACCAAGTAGACTTTGGGAAACTGACATTTTGAAAAAAATGAACCAAGTCTTTCCTCTAAACCATAAGTGCATCTTTTAAACATTAATATTCTTTCTTTATAGTAGAATTGCAGCAAGTTGCAGAATACTACAATCTGCAAAGAATAAAGTTTTAGCTGACTCCAAAGTCAATAGAGAAGTAAACATCAGGCATACATTAAAATGTAACATATTACCAATAAAAATGGTAAGGGGTGAGGGTTGGAGGAAATGTATGACTAGAAAAGGAAATAAGTCAGTCATTTAGCAATGGTGAGAGACAGCTGATAGAGAGCTTATCATGAAATGTCAAAAGAGCTAGAGAACGGTCCTTAGCTCACTAAGATCACACTTTGTAATCCAGCCAAACTTTCTTTTTCAGAGGATAATTATCTAGAGAATAATATTGAAGTCAGGTCTTGCCTCAAATCTCCTTACCAGTTATGTGGTCCTGAGAAACTCCCTTACACCCTCTGAACCTCATTTCCCTCATCTATAAAACAAGGGGATTAAACTCACTGTCCTATGAGATCCTTTCCTCCTCTAAATCTATTATCCTGTGATTCTAGGTTTCTAGTATATTGTACTCTATCTCTCATCTCTGAATCTTTGTATTGGCTACCCTCCATACCTATAGTATATTTCCTCCCCCTTTCGACCTGATGGTATCCTTCTCTTTTTTTCAAATACCATCTTAAGGATAAAGCCTTTGTTGATTTCTCCCTAATTATCTTGAATTTATTCTTTTTATATTTATTTTTCATAGGCTTATACATGTACTTATCTCCTCCATTAATATAGAAACCCTCTGGGTAGAAAGATTGCTTCATCTTTTGTAGCTATATCTATAGTGTCTAGCATAATACTTAACAGGAGGCATTTAATAAATGTTAGTTGATTGGCAGATTGATTTAGAGGACTCTATAGAACTCTATAAATTATTTATGGAAGGACATGGAAAAAAATATATATATATATTATAATACATGGGTAGCTCTCTATACTAATAGAAGGAGTAATTTCATGGAAGTATTAATTTTTAGGGGTATATGAGGTATTCAGGAAATATCCCTGGTATAAGGGCCTGCTGAGCCCTTTCAGATCTGCTTATCCCCCTTTGGTATCCATCTTTAGTGTGTATCTTTTACCCAACTGTAACTATGGTGCCACAAATCTATAATATGCATAGTGGCCATATCCTAGTATAAAACCCTCTTGGCAGATAGGCTAAACCAGGTTGAGGATAACTGATAGACCTCAAATGCATCAGTGAGTTATGGGAATATCTATCCTGGGCAAGTAAAGATTTCCCCTGGAGGAATAGGCAGATGAGAACAATTTGTTCCAATGGTCATGAAGGTGGCTGTAGGAATAAAGGAGTACCTAGGGTTTAGTCATACATTGAAGACATCAAGGCCACTCACTGCATCTCAGGCCATCTCCAGCTTTCCTAACTTTTTCCTTGCCTCTGGACTTGGATGACGCTGGAAGAGAGAATGATTTTGCACAACTCTGCCTCACTTAAACTCAATTTACACTAAAGTAGAGACATCACCATGTGGTGTTATATGACCTCTTTAAAAGGACAAACAGTTGTGAAATATGTCGCTAGTTAGAAGCCCATTTAAGGACCTTTGTGGTTTTCTAAAGGAAGATGAGTCAAATAGGAACAATGAATTTTTTTATCGCCTGTGAGATTTCTTTTTTTAGGACAGACATCTTAATACAAAAGCTTTGATTAATTAGAAGTCAGAGTCGCAAAGGACCTTTAAAGCCAACAGTCCCAACCCTTCATTTTATAGATGTGGAAATTGAGGTACAGAGAGAGAAGGTGACTGGACCAAGGTCATACAGATCATAAGTATCCAAGTGGGGGTTTGAATCAAGACCCTTGAAAAAGTTCAGCACTGTTGTTATGCGAGAAGAAAATGTGGGTTAGAGAAGGGAAAGGGCCTCCTTGATCAAAACTTGCCCAAGAAAGACAAAAATTCAAGTTTTCTGATATAAGCCAGTGGTCCCACTTTATCATGCTATCTAGCAAAAGATTCTATATAATGTCTTGGTTTCCCTTTGTAGAAAAAGCATCCTCTGCCCTCCCAAGTTGTTGCCTGGGTCAGTAAGTTAGTCTCATTTGGACTACCAACGCAAAAGGTTTTCTTCATCCCTCTTCTCTCTTTCTGATTCCCTCCTAGGGAAATTGTGCCAATCTTCCCACTGCCGGATGTATCAATCTATCTGCAAAATGTCATTGAAGTATAACTTGTTTGTGAAATGCAAAATTAGAAGTGACAGACAAATCTATTTTTGTCAATCTCCCCCTGTCTATTTTAAGCCACTGTAATTCAAAAGGAGGATAGAGGGCAGCTGTTGAACTTGACTGAAATAGTTAATGACTCCTGTCTGCTGCAGATACGTAAGAGAGATTCATATTTCTTTCTGACATTCTTGATCTGCAGAGTGATAAAGGGCTTCTACCGGGTCATTTTAGTCAATATGAGAAAGATGCTTTACTCAAATTTTATTGTGGGTACAGGAAGTGGATAGGTTGTACCTTACCCAGAATATACTACCATTAAGATTCTGGATCTTAATTATCTTTTATAGAAACTTAGGTATCATAATGTATAATATTGACTAAGGAAAAAGTACCCTGAACTCCAAATGCTTAAATCTGATGGAAGAGTTACTTCTATTTTAATCAATTAACTTGAGCTACTATTATATGCAAAGCAGTATCCCTAACTCTATCCTATGACCTGTATTCATGCTTCACAGGATCTCTTCTTTCCATAAACAAAAGCCCCAGGATGTAACTATCTGAAATTTCAGAAACATCAGCAATGCGATATATTTTGTGAAATACAGTAGTTTTGTATAAAACTATATTATTATAGATTTTTAAAAGATATCAGAAGACACCTAAGCCAAACCCCTCTTTTTAAAGATGAGGAAATTGAGGCCTCAGACATTCAAATGATTTGACGAAAGAATTGTTCTATAATTTATAGTCTTAGAGAATAAGACCTGGGAATAATGAGAGATTTATGAGAGATTAAATGAGAAAGTATTTGTTATTCTCATAAAAGTCAGTAAGTATTAGAGACAGGAACTTGAATCCAAGACATAGTATTCCTAAATCCATTTTCTAGCCATTATACCTATATAATAAAGCATATAAAGGCCTAAAGCAAAGTAATCCAAAAAATGAACAAAACAAAGAATAGAATCATGCATAAAAAATATAATCTCCAATACAGATTTGCTAAAAATAATGTGTGTATGCATGCATATACTTTTGTATGTATAAATATACAGATATGGATGAAATAGATTAGATATAATATAGACATAGGCAAGGATATAAGTATAGATTAAGAGACATAAGGATAGATTTTAGAGAAGTAGATGTAGTGTTACAGGCAAAAGAGTGGTTGCCTTAAACTGTGACCATGAAAATATGGTTTCAGGACTTTGAATTGCCAAAACTGTAAAGATAAGTTTTTGTGTCTTGATTTTATATTAAAAATAAAGTGGTCGCCATGGGAAAATTCCCAAATATGAAATACCCAAGTCAGCTGGGTTTTATGGAGATTTTAATTAATACAAATAATGGAATTAAAAGAAAGGGAAAGAGACAGAGTTAGAGGGAATAGTAGGAAAAGGTCTAGGCCAGCCTAGGCTTAAGCCTTAAGAGAGAGACTAGTCAGTCTTTAATCACTCACCACAAGATTTGTCCCAAGCAAGATTCTAGTGTTCAGAGAGACCCTCCAGCTCCTCAGCTCAACTAAGTTCAGCCACCACCAAGCCCTCCAATTCAGCTCCAAAGTTGAATCCACTTTCAGAGGCCTTCTGACCTCCTTCTAAAGAGAATTTTCTCCTATGTCACCTCCCCACAGTAGATGTTTTTCAAAGGATTGACCATTCTTAATTCACACCTGAGTAGACTAATCTTGTCCTTTGCAAGTTGCCTGATTAATTTGATCTTCATAGGTACTTAGCACCCCTTTGTATTGGATCTAAAAATGGACCTAGCTTAAGCGTTCTTGCTTCACTTTAAGTATGTATGAGTTGGGAACTTTTCATTGTTCAATCAGGAGTTTTACAACATTATCTTCCCCTAAAGTATGCTTAAGTATGGAAGGAATAATGTTAGAAGTCTCCACATTCCTGATCAAGAACCTTCATTGTTTAAAATGGGTTTAGCTTAATCAAATCTTCTGAAGTAGAGTCTGAGAATTTTTAAGATTCACAAGTCTGAGAAATTTTAAGATTCACAGTAGATATGGAAATAAAACAGATACAGATAAACAACAAAAATGACAATAGCATCTTTTTTCCTTCTGTCATTTTTTTCATTTGTATACTTGTCAGAACCACTTGCTATCTATTTTGGGGGGTTTATGTAATTATAATCAACATATTTCAAGTTCTGACTTTGTTGCTCTCATCCAGAAAGACAAAATGGCACTGTTACAAAAATTCTGGGCTTAGTCAGGAAAGTTCTGGATTTTAATCTCCTCTATTACAGTTATTAGTAGCATAAGCAAGAACAAGTTACTTAAATTCTATGAGCCTGAATCTTCTTCCATTTAATAGGAATAATAGTAACAATAATAATTATACCTCTAATACTTCATGGGATTGTTATAAGGACTTCAATGAGATAATGCAAGAAAAAAGCTTAAAAAAAATATATATATATATACCATGTAACTATCAGCTAAAATGCTTGGGGTTTTGCTATGTATTCTTCATTCCTGCTTTATTGAATATCTCTAACTAAATGTCCTATAGGAAACTTAAAATTGACTTGTCCAAAACTGAACTTATTGTCTTTCCCCCAAAATACTCCCTACTTCCTAACTTCCCTATAACTGTTGAGGGTAACACCATTCTCCCAGTCTCTGAGGCTAAAAACTAGGTATCATCCTTGATCCATCATTCCCTCTTATTGTCCTACTCACCCACCCACATCCAATTCCTTGCTAAGGCTTGTCAATTTTAACCTTGTGGCATCTCTTGTATTTGCACCCTTCTCTCCTGATACTTCCAACAGTTTTGTTACAGTACCTTTTCCACTCAAATCTGGACTATTGCAATAGCCTGCTGATAATTCTTTCTGACACAAGTCTCTCCACCCTCTAGTTTATCCTTCATTCTGTTGTTAAAAGGAAATCTCATGCTACTCCCCTACTCAATAAATTCCAGTGGTTTCTAATATCTCTAGGATCAAATATAAAATCCTCTGTTGGTATTCAAAGCCCTTGATAACCTATTCCCCACCTCTTTTACAGTCTCCTTACATCTTGTATCCTATCTCTCCTCCCATCCCCCAACAACTGAGTGACACTAGCCATTTTACTATTTTCCAGTCAAGACACTCCATTTCCATAGTCTGGTTGGCTCTCTGGCTGTCCCCTCAGGCTTCAAATTTTCTCCATCTTCGTTTTTGCCTCCTGACTTCCCTGATTTTTCCCATAAGTTTCAACAAAAATCTCACTTTCTACAGGGAGTCCCCCCCCCCACAATTCTCCTTAATTCTAGTGCCTTCCCTCTGTTGATTATTTCAAGTTTATCCTGTATATTCTTGTTTGTACATACCTGTTTGCATGTGATCTTCTTTATTAAACTGTAGGATTCTTGAGAGCACAGACTGTCTTTTGCTTTTCTTTGTATCCCTATGGCCTAGTACAGTACCTGGCACATAAGAGGTTCTTAATAAGTAATTATCAACTAATTCCCTCTATTTTCCTTTTTTCTCATTTTCCCCTTCTTCTGCCATTTTTTCACTTCTTCAAAAACAAAAGAAGTGACCATAATCCACTGTTCCCTCTAATGGAACTGGTCTTGGTTCTGTAAGATTTGGTAAGGTTATGTGGTCCCAGGTTTGACATGAGTCTTCCTCAAAGTTGGTGGAGAGGTTAGGGAGATTAACTCAAGAAAATAGAATCTTACTTGTCCAATATTAGGTGGTATCAAAGTGTCCAGGGAGAGAAAGGGCAAGATGAAGGAAAGTTGACCTTCTGGGGGCTTCTTTTTCCAAAGCACTATTTTAAAAAATCATTCCTAATTTGGACATTCTTTTAATCAAAATAGATAATGTTGCACCATGGAAAGAGCCCTGAGAGAGGCAGCATAGCATAGCAGATAGAGGCCTGGCCTTGGAATAAGGAAAACCTGAGTTCAAATCTTACCCTTCTAAAATAAGAGTATTAGACTGGACTATTACAAAAACTCCTTATAGCTCTTAAAATATATAATAATACCACACATTTGGCCTTTTCCTCATTTTACAAATGAACTTGAGCTTCAGAGAAATCAGCTGACCTATTTAATTAAGCTCACACTGCTAGCAAGTAGAAAGGGTAGACTAGAGTTAAGATATCTTGTCTCCTAATTTAATACTCTTCCTGAAACCATATATTCTTTTGTTCTGAAAACAAGGGGAGTAGTGTACAGATGAAGAAAACTTTAAGACCATACAAATTACTTAAATTAATATTATCATTTGGTAATTCACAGAGAAACTCATAGCATTTCATCAATTCATATATAACTTGAAATCCTGGACCCTCTTCGGAACTGAAGTTGTTGTTTGACCTTTGCTCTGAAGAGGGCCAATGATAGCTAGCATGAGCTGATGTCTTGATTCATGAGTGAAATGGATTTGAGTGAAACAGATTTGTACAAAGTCATCAGCCTCCCTCTTTCAGAGTCATCAAAGTTCAGTGGCAAGACAAAAGTCAGGTTAACTGGCAATGACCAAGGATGCAGTGGGTGATCTGGGCATTACTGAAATCTGACCAAGCTCTAAGGCAGTGTTAATAAACCTCTTAAACATCATGTGCCCAAACTGCACCTTCAAGCTGTCTGTAAGTCCCCACATTATCACAGAGAGTGGAGAGAGGAAGCACTTACATAGTTCTGCTAGACAGATGGACGGGGCATCCAAAAATGTTCTCAGGTGTGGTGGAGAGAAGGAACAGAGTAGATCTATCCATGCCCCTGGGGCACATGTGACATGCCCTTGCCAAAACGACTCTAGGTGCTCCACAACACCTGCTTCAATCATCTTTCATTGAAATAAATTCTCATTTGCCCTTTCCATCGGGGAAGTCTTCACATTCATGGGGTCGACATCCCCCCTAATTCACTGACGGTTTTAATTCATATTCGTGGCCCTCATTAGTCCATCTGCTTAGGCAGTTTTCTTGGCTTTAGCTACAGGTTCTTGGCACCACAGTTGAAAGTTGGGTGAAAGGTTAACACCAAAGGTGGATAAGCAACTCTGAAAAGGATTGCCCTCACACTAGTTACTAGAACTCCCTTAACATCATACTCCCCAGAGCTAAATCTATAATTAAGGAATGACCAAGTGAGCTTTTTACCTTAGAGTACCCAAATTTAAAAGGTGTTGACCACACTCATAATCTTTTGGCATCATATAAATGACCAAACTTGACATCTAGTTAGCAAGAATAATCACTTTAAATTAAGAAACTACCATATAGCCTTTTTTCTCCTTCATTTAAACATGGGCTTCTCACCAGTAGTTTCAAAATGTCTGAGAGGCCTGAGGAAACAAAATAGTAAATTTTGGAGTAGCACTACTCACTGCCCACAGCTTGAAGCAATGAAAAGTCAGAATGAAGGGACAGCCCAAAGCCAACCCTACCCATTTCCACATGACCTGATGTAATGAAAGGGCAGAGCAGGGAAGAGCCCAATATAGAAGAAAACACAGAAACTAAAGACAGGGGGAGCATAATACTACTAGAAATAAATGTTTCAAGTCTCCCCTTAAGAAGTCAGCCCATCCCTGGAAGTGCACACTGAAGGACTTAAAGGCAGCTGGACCTGTCCTATGCACCAGAAAAGCTTATGCTACAAGCTTGGAACAGGAATAGAGCAGAACAAGAAGACAAAAGACAATAAAATGAGGTTTGGGGGAGAGGAATAATAACTAGAAAAATGAGCAAAAAACAAAGAAAAAATCCAATTGTAGAAAGTTACTTAAGTAACAGGGAAGATCAAAATATAACCTCAGAAGAGAACAATAATGATAAAAAAGAAACATGAAGCCTGAAAGGAAAGTGAGAAAGTATGTCAGGTCAAAAAAGATCTCTTGGAAGAACCTGAAAAGAATTTTAAAAATCAAATAATAAAAGAAAGGACAAAAAGATTTAACAACTTAGAACCTAGAGTGGGCTGAATAGAAATGGAGGGGAAAAAACACTGAAGAAAACAATTCCCTAAAGACTAGAATAGGTTAAATGCAAAAAGAAAAAAACTCAAGGAAGAAAATAATTTCCTAATAATTAGATTTGAAGAAATTGAAGCTAATGACTCTATAAGGCATTAGGAAACAATTAGACAAAATAAAAAGAATGGAAAAAAATAGAATGAAATCTGAAAGACCTCACTAGAAAGGCAATCAAACTGGAAAATAGATCCAGGAGAGATGATTAAAGAATCATTGGAATATCCAAAAATTATGATAAAAATAATGAACTTAGACATCATATTATAAGAAATCATCAGGGGAAACTTCTCTTCCCTAAAAGGCTCAAACAAAATGGGAAAATAGAAAATGGAAAAAAATCCCCAAAAATCACTTCCTGAAAGGGACTGTAATATAAAACATCCCAGGACTAATACAGAAAGATTCAAGAACTCCTACATCAAGGAAATACTCTACAAGCAGACAGAAATAAACAATTCAAATATTATGGAGCTATAGTCAGAATTACACATGACCTGACAGCTTAAACATTAAAGGACCAGAAGGCATGAAATATGATATTCCAAAAGGCAATGGATCTAGGTCTACAACCAAGAATCACATACCCAGCAAAACTGAGCATAACACTATAGAGGGGAAAGTGACATTTAATTAAATAGAGGACATCCAGGTATTCCTGACCCCCAAAAAAAATCTGTAAAGAAAATCTGATGACCAAATTCAACATTCAAGGTCAGTATGAAAAATGTAAATAGAAAAGGGAAAAGTTAATGATTTCAATAAGGTTGAATTGAGTATACTATATCTGGGAAGTTGATAAATCCGATACTTAAAATATATATGCTACTTGAATCACATAAGATACTTAATGTATTCAAGATGCTCAAAGTACTTAAGATAAATAAGAACTTTATTACTATTAGGACAGAAAGAAGGAGTATATATAGAAGGAAGGAAGGAAGGAAGGAAGCAGAATAGGATGGATAAATATCCCCAAAAATGGTGGGGGACAGGAATAGAAAAGGAAAGATAGAAGGAGATAAATTATCTCACATGAAGAGGCACGTAAGAATCAATACAGTAGAGGAGAAGATGGAGGTGGGGAGGGCAGGCAATATATGAACTTTAATCTCATCAGAATTAGCTCAAACCTCTTTTAGCCTATAAATAAGTAGGAGGAAAAAGGGAATGGAGGGAGGAGAATGGACAAAAAGCATGGTGAATTGGGGGAGGTGATGGTTAGAAGAAAAACATTTGGGGGGGGCACCTGGCTAGCTCAGTGGATTGAGAACCAGGCCTAGAGATGGGAGGTCCGAGGTTCAAATGTGGCCTCAGACACTTCCCAGCTGTGTGACCCTGGGCAAGTCACTTGACTTCCATTACCTACTCTAAGACAGAAGGTAAGGGTTTAAAAAGGAAAAGAAAAAGAAAAACATTTGTGAACAGGGAAAGGCTGAAAGAGAGTGATGTAAGAATACCATAAATAAAAAGTCAACAGTTTAGTAAAGGAGGAGAGAAAGAGAGAGACAGAGAGAGACAGAGTGACAGAGAGAGAAAGAGAGAGAGAGAGAGAGAGAGAGAGAGAGAGAAAGCAAGAGAGAGAGAGAGAGAGAGAGAGAGAGAGAGAGAGAGAAAGAAAGCAAGAGAGAGAGAGAGAGAGAGAGAGAGAGAGAGAGAGAGAGAGAGAGAGAGAGAAAGAGAGTGAGAGAGAGAGAGGCAAATGGGGCGGGGGGAATTAGATGGAGGGAAACACACAACTAGTAATCCTAACTATAAATCTATAAATGTGAATGAGATAAACTTACCCATAAAATGGAAAAGGATAGCAGAGTAGATGAAAACCCCAAAATTCAGAATATAAAAAGAAGCACATTTAAAACAAGGAGACACACAAGGAATGAAAATAAAGAGTTGGAGCAGAATCTCTTATGCTTGTGTAAAAATAACAGGGGGAACAATTGTTATCTCAGACAAAAGAAAAGTAAAAACTGATCTTATCAAAAAAGATAAGGAAAGAAATTGCATCTTGATAAAAGGTATCATAAACAATGAAAAACATCAATACTAATTGCATATGTACCAAGGTATCTCATCCAGACTCCTAAAGAAGTTACATGAGTTACAGGAAGAAATAGATAGCAAAACATAACTAGTGAGGGACCTCAGACTTTCCCTCTCAGAAACAGATAAATCCAACAAAAAATAAATGAGAAATAAGTTAAGGAAAGAAATAAAACTTTAGACAAGTTAGATATGAGGGGCAGCTGGGTAGCTCAGTGGATTGAGAGCCAGGCCTAGAGACAGGAAGTCCACGGTTGAAATCTGGCCTCAGACATTTCCTAACTGTGTGACCCTGGGCAACTCCATCCCCATTTCCTAATCCTTACAGCTCTTTTGCCTTAGAACCAATACACAGCATTGATTCTAAGATGGAAGGTAAGGGTTTTAAAAATAAACAAACAAATAAATGAATGAATGAATAAATAAATAAATAAATGAATGAATGAATGAATAAATAAATAAATAAGGAAAGTTAGATATGGCAGACCTCTGGAGAAAACTGAAAGGAAATAGAAAGGAATATGCCTTTTGCTCAGTAGTATATGACATCTTCACAAAAACTGACCATATTATATGGCACGATAATCTCACAATTAAATGTAGAAAAGGAGAAATATTAAATGCATCATTTTCAGATCATAATACAATAAAAATTACATTCAACAAAGGGCAGAAGAAAAAATACTAAATTTTAATTGGAAATTAAATAATCTTATCCTAAAGAATGAATGGAGAAAAAGATGAATGAGTCAAATAAATCACAGAAACCATCAGTAATTTCATTTAACAGAATAACAAGGATACAACAAATCAGAATTCAGGCAATATAGCCAAAGTTGTACTTAAGGAGTAATTAAGATCTCTAAATGCTAATACCAATAAAATAGAGAAAAAGCAGATGACTGAATTGGGCATGCACTTAAAAAAAAAACCTAGAAAAACGAACAAATTTAAAATTCCCAATTTTGTATCAGACTGAAAATCAAAGGAAAGTAAGAAGCCCATTGAACAAATAAATAATATGAGGAATTGGTTTTATGACAATAAATAAATAAAATAGATAAACCATTGATTCATTTGATTTAAAAAAAGAAAGAAGAAAACAAAATTACCGATATCAAAAATGGAAAAAAGGCAAAATCACAACCAATGAGGAAGATATTAAAGCAACTATTGGTGGTTATGTTGCCCAAATATATGTCAATAAATCTAATAATCTAAGGGAAATAGATGGATATTCACCCAAAAAATTACCCAAAAAAGCTGCCTGGAATAATAAAGAAGAAATAGAGTCCTTAAACAAGTCCACTGAGGAGTCTAAGAGTACCCATCCACAGAAACAAGTATCCCAGAGTCTCCATGAGGCATTTTGTCCCAGGATATCTTTTTCACCTCAATACAATTCTTCTTTAAAACCTGATTTGATGGGACATTTCATCTTGTTTGCCCAGGAATATTTTGTGAAGCTTTCCCAAGGTGGTAGATTGCTAATTAGGTCTCTTTCTGAGTTGGTTCAGGAAAAAATGGAATCCTATAATAACAATTCAATTTGGGAAAATTTTTGAAAAAGGAGGTTAGTATTGCCTGGTCTCCTTCCCTCTCTAATCTCCACAGCCTAAAATATTATCTTATCAACATAGGGAACCATTGGGGAACCATTTCCTTTTTTTCTACATACTAATGTAAATTATGAAAGTGATCGAAATAACATAGTTCCACTATCAGCTGGCAAAGGGGAAAAGGTTTACTTTTCCACCTTCTACTTCCTATTTCTTCTTTTCTACTTTGCTGTAGTTTGGCATGCCATACATATAAGAATAAGGATAAAATGATGAGAGATTTCTCATAAGCCTTCAAGAGTTCATATAAAAATCATTTTTATCACTGTTCAGTCCAGAAGTTGGAGGGCTTTTAATAAAAATGAAAATCAGGAAGTAGGAAGAATGGATAAGTAATAGATTTTCATCTGCAAGGGACTGAAGGAGAGCTGAACTTGGATTTTCCATGGCATTTGTTCTGACCTTCGACACTTATTTCCTTTATAATCTTAGGTAAGTTATTTAACCTCTGTTTGTCTCAGTTTCTTAATTTGTAAAATAGGAATAAATAATAATAATAACACACCTTTCTCAGAGTTATTATTGTCAGGATCAAATGAGAAAATAATTATAAACTATTGTTATTGCAAACTATTGTTTATCATATGACTTACTCAATATAGACTGCATACAACCTCTCAACAGGGCCATATTTCTTTAAATGGGCCATCCCATGGACTTTTATTCATAAAGTCAGTGGCAGTGGATCAAGGCCACCAGATCAACCCTAAGGTGATATACCCAATAGAAAGAACCCTCTTTAACTAATGAATCTGCTTAAACCAAATGTCCTCTGGCAGATAATTGTTCAATACTAACACATTCTGAGATTTCCCTCCTTCCAACATTAAAAGCACAATAAAACGTTAGCCCTCTCTTTAAAGTATTGCAGGAGTACCAAAAGGGAAAACCCTCCATTACCTAAATTCATTTCTCCCCTCCTCTACTCAAGTCCACAATTCATGAGAAAAACTAAGTCTTGTAGGTATTTCCTCCCACCCACCCCCCACTCTCCCAGACAGTGAGCCCTTTCCACTCTGCCAACTGATTATGCAGCCATGTTGTTGGAAAGCTTGCATAATTTACATTAGCATGCTTAAGATCTCAGGTGACTCTGCCTTTGAGGCCAGCATGCCAGCCCCAGTGGACTGAGATTTGATATTCTTCCCAATATCTGACCCTTTTTTCCTTGTTAATTACAGGCAGACTTCCCTGGTCTGTCCCTGGATCTGCACCTGTTTCCCATCTTTGAGCAGCTGCTAATTAGGTTGAAAATGGAAGGGTTGGACAGAGCAGGCCATGCACGCTCCATCAGTCTATTGATCAGATGGGCATGCCATGCTCACAAGGACTGTGACATGCATAACCCAATTCCAAAATAAAAGCCATTCCTGGAGTTGCATTTTTGAACCAAAATCACACTTTAGATCCTATATAAAATGATCAGAATATGAAATAAAAAGAGAGGAATGGAGTTCTTTCCTCCCTGCTAGGGCAATTATTAGCTATTACTTGACTTTCTTTACAGAATAGTATTATAAATAAATAACTACATTCAAAAATCTGCCACCAATTTTTTTCTATATTTTTCTATATAGAACATAAGAAATCTTTTGTTGTGAATATTTATGTTTATACACAGGTATCAAGAAAGAAGAGATTTGTGTAGTAGATATGTTCAAAATCCAAATAATGATTTTTCTATTGATGATGTAGGTCTTGTTAAAATTGTCAAAATGTCAGAAATCCTGAATATGTTCTCATGTGTGTCTTAAAGAAGCAGAAATATTTATATTCTTGGCATAAATCATAAAAGTCCAATAAGTCCAGCATAAGCAAACCCAATCCAGCAGGCATTTATCATGTGCCAACTATGTACAAAAGACACCATGATTGGCAATAAGGATGCAGATTTCTTTTAAGTCCCTCAATATTACACCAAGTTATAATATGTAAATAGATGAGCATATAATGATAATTTAGGGAGAAGGAAGAAAGTATTCACACCCAAAGGGATCAGGAAAGGTCTTGTATGGTAAAAGCATGTGCCCTAGCCACCAAACAACAGGCAAAATCAATACATGCTGATTGGCTTCCACTGATCTGATCTTTATTATACTTTCACAAGTTTAACAAAACCCCTTGAAGAGGCTAATGTATACAACTCACAGCTTCTTGAAAACACAGTCATCTCTCTAGATCTTCAAAGAATAATAAACCCAAGAACTGATGGCAGCTGAATTCACAGCCAACTCTTATTACACAAAATCAAGCATTTCTCTGTTGGCTTGATATTAACAAGCAATGAATCATTGATGCTGATTCACATGCCCTGCATATACAGCAGCATGAATTATTTTTATATACAATGTCCCACATTTTGTCTATTTTTAAAAGTTCTCCATGAAGTCAAAAGAAAGTGAAATTTTCATATCATAGATCCAGAGATGTAGACATTAGAGACCACCTAGAACAGCCCTCTCACTTTACATGTGAGGAAACCGAGTCTCAGGAAAATTCTGATTAGCATAGCACAGAGATAGTAAGTTGTTGAAGCAAGCTTTGAACAGGTCCTTTGACTTTAGTGCTAAAGCTCTTTCTATTATACAATGACTGGCAGATAGAATGTACCTAATAATTTTAAAGTAATATTTTCCAAAAGAAAATGGTATAATAAACATAGGAAATCCTTTCTTTAGTTAAATATAGACCAGGGGTCCCCAAAATATGGCCCACCAGCCACATATGACCCCCTGAGGCCATTTATCCAGCCCCCAACGCACTTCCAGAAGGGGCACCTCTTTCATTGGTGGTTAGTAAAAGGAGCATTGTATGTGGCAGCACCACAAAGCATGGCATTGCTCATGTACAGTACTACTTCCAGTCACATAATCCTTGTGTGGCGCCTTGTTCTGAGAGTAACTGAACAAGAATGAGGCATCACGCAAAGGATTATGTGGCTGCACAATGGAAGACGTCAGCATGGTGAGCCTCGGACATCTGGGGGAGGGGATTCCCCACTGTGTATACTGCTGCTTGATATAGTGGTGGTGGTGATGGGCCTGTGCAAGGTGTGACAGGCCCATCACAGCCAGCACTGCAGCCTCCACTATCCCAGACAGGGGTATACCAATTTGTTCATAGTTTTGTTTATAGTCCAGCCCTCTAATGGTCTGAGGGACAGTGAACTGGCCCCCTGTGTAAAAAGTTTGGGGACCCCTGGTATAGACAAATGGATAGTTTGAAAGACATCACAGAATTTCCAAGATCCATAATCACTTCTTTTCTGGGTATGAATAGATTGCCATAAAAGTATACCAAGGTATACTTCCTTCTCATTATTTCTATTCCAAGTGTTTCTTGGATTTCTTGTATCTAAACAAAAAATGTCGCTATAAAAATCACCCATTTCCTTTTATCCCCCACCCAAGTTCCATTTTTACCTTACAACTCTTCCTCCCTTCCATCCTTAGTCTTAAGCAACAACATATTTTTAACTGCCAATGGTAGGAACTTACACTTTAAAATATAGGGGGAAATATGTTTATGAAGATTTTTATATGCAATAACACATCACTAATTTGTTATGTTATTTCAGTCATGTTCTACTCTTTGGGACCCCAATTTTGGGGTTTTTCTTGGCAAAGATACTGGAGCAGTTTACCATTTCCTTCTCTAGTCATTTTTACAGATGAGAAACTAAGGGAAACAAGATTGAGTGACTTGCTCAGTCACACAGCTAATAAATGTCTGAGGCTGGATTTGAACTCATGAAGATGAGTCTTCCTGATTTAGATGCCCCAATAAGATATTACTAAGGAAGTTAGTCAAAGATTCCTTGTGAATTGGATAGAGGGGCAGCATATGTGCTATTTGAACCAGCAAATTCAATAGCAGGAACACTGTGTTTAGTCAGCAGACTTGGTGTGACAGAGGCTGGCACATAAAGAAAAATGCCAGGCTGACGAGTGTGTGGAACTGATCACCTCGATGGGGGGCCCCCAGGAGGTGGAAATCTGGAGAAGGAGAAGACTCTGGCTGGTAGAGGATTGAGGCTCTCAGTCTTGAGAAGTTGAAGAGAGAAGGTGGAAAAAGACTTTCTCCTGAGGCTTACCCACTTTTTCCTGTCAGTGACTGGAAATCTTCCCTCCCCCCCAACATTTCGCAATTGAAAAGACTATTGAAGAGGAAACCTGAGAAAGACATTTTAAATCTCTGTCCGACTTTACCTCAGCTCCTGTTGCCCTGAGCCTGAACTGAGTCCAAGGGGCCAAACCCAAGGTTAGTCAAACTGACTTTCTCTCAGGGGGCTCAGGCTGCCAAAGCCCGAGTTCCCCCCAAACTCAAGGAGGGAGGGAAAAGGGTTTTAGATAGAGACAGGGACCCCTTTTTCCCATCTTCCTTTCCCATTCTTTCTCTGCTAGTTTTTCTTTTGTATTACCCTGATTGAGTTGACATTAAAATAGTTATCTTTCCCCAAGTTGAGTATGAATGAACAGATCAAGAGGAGACCCTTTGATCTCGAGTAGTGGAAGGGGGACAAGAGGGACAAAATCAAATTGGGGAGAACAAAGTTAGCTAAGGAAGGAAGACAGAAGGGGGAAAAATCTTCAAAATCCCCTCTTCTCTCTCCGAGTCAACCCTAAACATTAGCTGTCTCCCCTGAACCCTGCTTTAAGAAGGAAGTTCTCCTCTCTTTCCCCCTCTCTATACTGAGAGACTGAACCCCTCAGTTACAAGTAAACAACCCCACAAATACAAATGGCACCCTAGATTTAAAAGAACCCCCATTTAAAAAAAGCTTTAGTGACCAACTGTCACCAACTGTCAGTTGTAACTCCTGAGGCTACCAGCCATAGTCACTGGCTCTGCCTAGTGGTTTCCACCCAGGATCAAAAACATCTTGATTCCTGGTGGTGGGAGTACAAGTCAGTTACCACCTGCCATTCTACCAACTGCCATTCTGGTCAGTTGGAACACTGGGGAAGTAAGCTATTGTAAAAGGGAGGCTGTACTAGGGCTGTCAGCTTATAGGATCTAGCCATCTTAGATCTTGGTTAGAAGCAAAGCTTGTGGGGATAACAACCATTTTCTAATTTTTAGCTCCTGGCAGTAGAGCCTAGAAAAGATCTAATGGGGAAACATGTTACAACTAATACTGTGGTCTGCTGTGGTAGGAATAACTGCAATTTATTGGAGCTACTGTATCATTTATAATACAGTGGCAGGGATGATAGACAACATTCTATTGGGGACATTAAGCAATATGACTATGGGATGGACACAGTTACCAATGAATTATCTAGATGTAAATTACCTCTGGTAAATCATACCCCAAGTCTATGTGGTGTTTGTGACATTGACTAACATCTTAAAGTACATCAAAGCTGGTGCCAACCTGATATTTCAAAAGAAAACTATATATGCTGTAGTCATTGATAATAGATTAGAGGCATTGCTTGGTCAGATCCCTATTATAACTGAGATATGCCAGGATTACATGCAGAGAAAACAAGGCATGGGGAAGGGAACCAACATGGAGACTGGAGACATGATAGGACATACTAATAAGGATGATGTAGTTACTAATACTAATACTGGGACACCATTAGGGGCAAAAGGGGAAAATGACCTTACCAATAACATACAAGCACAAAACAACAAGAAACCAACAAATGCATCTGCTAACAATCTTGCAAAATGCATTAGGGGTTCAAAAGATTATGCCTTTGCATGATGTAGCTAAGCTCACTGATAACTCTGATGTTTTACATGCAAAGGTTCATAAGTCATTCACCACCCATGACTAAGAGTCTTTATGAAAATGCATGCTTAAGTTTTTATTAGAGCCTCATCTCCGAATTAAAGAACTAAAGAGAGTATTTTGCCTCTATGGATCAGATTTTGAGGATGTAGAAATTCTTTTATCTGAACTTTTTACACCCCAGGAACATAAAAATTTTATTGAGCAAACTAGAAAAGATTCCTCACTCATGAGTTGGCCAGAAGTTTTTGAAGATCTGGATTTTTCTAATCCAAGATCAATGACTTACCTAAGAAAATACCATGAAGATCTATTGCAGGGAATGAAGCAATTGTCAGAAAGACCCAATGCATGGGGAAAATTTGACAGATTATCCCAAGAAAAAAATGAACACCCAAGAACATTTTTCGACCTTATTGAAAAAACCAAGGGGCTATTGGGCTTTAACACTGATTCAAAATAATCAGAGGCACATGTGAAGAGACAATTTCTCAAGAACTGTGATAAGCACTTGAGGGATTTCTTCGGGAACTATTGTCCTAAGTTTGACGCCATCTCACTTAACGAACTTAGGGATACTGTCACCTATCTACACGATAACAAAGTAGATGAGGAAAGGGGAAAGGACAATCTAAAGAAAAAACTGAAACAAGTCCACGAATCCCAGTAAATGTAGATGAGAAACATCCAAGATGCTAAGAGAGCATCTTACCCAAACAAAAATTATTTCATGAAAGCACCAAAATAGATTACATAAGAGAACTGAAACAGAGTACCCATATCCCTCATCCTTCACCTAAAAAAAATAATCTTTCCATGGGAAAGAGAGGGATGGCATCCCACAGAGATATTGACTAACAGCTTCTCACTTTAACATCACTACACCTATGATAACACGCCAAAAGACAACTTAATGGAAGCCCAAGAATTCATTCAAACACAGACTCCCCAAGAACACCCCTTGATAAATAAACATAGAGCCCATGAATCCAACAAAATCACACAAGAAGAAATAGAGATACTAAGCAGAGACAGTGAAATCTAAACAGAATAATGCCCAACACAGATAGTATAAATTTGGATTAGTTAGATCAGGGAGGATTAGCATAGCCTTTGAAACACAGGAGAAGCAGTTCCTTGCGGAACCTGGGAGTTTATTTGGGTGGATTTAGAACCTTAGAATTAGTAAACATGTATACAAATCTCCATCTTAAGCCTAGACTAAAATGTCATTAATTTCTACAATCAACCACAAAGGAATATAATAATTGCCTTATAATCACACATTAAGAAAGATGCCTACATTCATTCCTTAAAAATAAAATCTCACTTGTACACATGAAGACAGCAGAAACATCCTGTATAAAGTTTCACTCACATGCATCTACATATTCACTCTTATATGCACACACACATTAATCTTACACACATGCATGATCCTGTAGTTCCGGATACCTGAGATCGTCTTTCAAGGTGAGAGACAACAGGCAAGTATGTATCCTGTAAAGGTGAAAACATCCGGACCAGTGACAAACTTCAAGCAATACCAAAGGATGGAAGAAACTGACAACTGAAAAGAACTTTGAATCAAAGACATTATGGCGAATGAACTTCAGGAAAATGGGTCATGTAAAATTAATCACCGATCACATTAACTTCACATATAGGGAAGTACATTCACATTCACATTGGAATAAATATGCATCCACCACGATATATCTAGCACATGAACAAATTTCACACTGACATTAGGGGCTGTGCCATAAATAAGGACAACCCATAAATTGTATATCTATAAATAGATCTTTAGTATCAGAGGATGTATATATTGTAACATTTAAATTAATTTCTCTACTAAAAGTATTATATTTTATGAGGTTTATTAAGATTACTAGAAATCAAGGAAATAAGAAAATACAAAATAAGAAAAGCACATACCTAGGGCTGAATAGCCCATTCACAGCAATTTACTCTACATCTTTCATGCCAGGTAGAAAGACATGTGTGCTTAGAAGCGGAAGAAGAGAGTCTCGGGAGGCAGAGAGCCCTTTAAATAAAAATTCTGCTCTTGCACTCAACTGAGGACTCAGGTGAGATTATAGGGAATTCTGAGAAGTACCAAGGACTTCTGGGGATTGAAGTCTTGGGTGCAAATCTCCATTTTACAATTCCTCCATTTGATCATTATTGGGAAATCAGTTTCCCCAAATGGATCATGAAAACATAATTAACTTAAAGATTACAATAATTTAAGGATAGGAGGAAAAAAAGAACAAAACCAATAATTTCTAGATTCATTGACAAAAAGCCAGTTAGAGAGCAGTCCCCTTTGGCATGAAAGTATACATACAAATAAATGTTCAATCAACTACACCCAAAGTTCATTCTTGATCTTCTCATGCAGCTTGTGGTCTGGAGGCATCTTCATGGTGTCTTCTCCAAAAAGTTCAGTTTCTGTATTGGGGAGAGGTATCATGTTTCTTAAGCTAAAATTCTTCTCAAAAAGGAATTTAAACTTTGCAATTTAAAATAATAATATTTTTACATTTCCCCCCTTGAAGAGGATGATTGAAAAACACAGGGATCAATTAGGGATGCATGGCTGAGTTATGAGGTATATGAATCAATTGGCAAGAGAAATTAAAAAGACATCAGAAAAATCCAAATAAAAAAGATAATTTCTGGATACACTATCAAAGTATTATGTGTAAAAATTCTAAGTAAAGGAAAAATAAATCTATAACAGGTCCTTGAATCAGGGCCCAATTAAAATGATATAAGCAAGTAAACATTTACCCAATCAGTAGCCAGGACTACAGAAAGTTTGCCACACTATGAAGGACAGAAATGGGACTAGATTATAGGAGCCACGTAGGAGCCAAGTTTGAGATACTCATCTGTAAGTATTTTCAGAGTGTGGATACAAGGGAGGCCTACATCTTAACGTATGTTAAGCATCACAACCTTGAGGCCACATTAATATAGCCTGTGTGCTCTTTTTGTCAATAATCAGGTTTGGCTTTGGGCTTTTTTGGCCCTGTGCAATGGCTTTTTTGTATATCTTGTCCTGGAATCATACAGAATCATTAAGCAAGGTCCTATAATTTTTTTAAACTACTAGTGGCATCATTTTTATAGTCTCAATCTTTTGTGGCATGCATTGAAATAGTATATTGCACATGCAAGAAAAATATAATAATAAAAATTTTTTTAAATTCAAAAATGTAGCTTACAATCATTGACACTGTGTCAGCTAAGAAAATATAGAATACAAGGCTTTCTCACCAAAAATGAGATCCATTTCCTCTTCATGCCTGACCATGATCCACTGTGAGTACGAGCAAATGAATTTTACAAAGTAACAGGTTTTTTTTAATAAAGAACAATAATACAAATATGTAGGTATCAATTTCCCCAAAATTCTCAATAGCAATAACAAACAAACCCACTATCATATTTCACATAAGTTGCTGTATGGCATTTTTAAAAGCCTATTAATTGTAGCAAATCTTTCAACCTTGGTAAACATATTTTTAAACAAAGTAAAACTTATTTTGGGTTTAGAACATCATTAAGAAATCTAGATATCATTACAAAAATGGGGTAAAGGAGTACAGGAAAAAAAAACTCTGTACTGTTGCTGTTGGGTAAAGTGAGCTGAAGAGTTATAAATGAGAGATGCTACTCTTTTGGGAGTGCTCCAGGGATACTATATGCCCTGGAATTAACTTACTGGATCCTTGGTATGAGACTGTGATGTCCCATCCAATGTGGGAGGTGGAGATTATGATTTGTATTTCACTTCAGCTACTAAAATGGACCTTACCTCCTGTTAGGGGCAAGCAAAATGACCAGAGATTGTTAAAAAAATTCTAAAATTCATATCTAAAGACCTCTTAAAAGCAAATTGAGGTATTTAGCTCATTAAATTTTCCAACGATTGTTATACAATTGTAGCAATGTTCTCATGAAGTCCATCTATCTTCTATTTGACAATTCACAATGTCAAAACAGAAAAACTGTTTTTATATGGGATTATTCAATAATGTTTGTTCAGTATAGTTATAGGGAGAAAGCAACAGAATATAACAGTAATTAAAACCAGTACATTAAAATGATTCAGTGTAACAGAATAGTATTGAATACATTAATATATGATCTTAGAACCAACAAAACTAAATCTTAAACAAAACAATAAGTAAAATGCAATAAAATATGGAGATTTGTATTGCAATCTGAAATGCCTTAAAATATATATAACCTCCAGTCTCTTTAAAGTTCCTTGGGTTTTTTTTTAATTAATTATCCATTTAGATGCCTATTGTCAGAAGGCAGAAGATTGGTAAGGGGTAGGCAATGGGGGTTAAGCAACTTGTCCAGGGTCACACAGCCAGGAAGTGTCCAAGGCCAGATTTTTAACCCAGGACCTCTCGTCTCTAGGCCTGGCTCTCAATCCACTGAGCCCCTGAGCTGCCTTCCCATAGTGAGGGTGGTTTTTTGGAATCTCAAATTGGGTCAAAGAATTGCAAGGAGTTGAAATTCTCTCCTGACTCCCAGGTGAGCTAAGTAAAAGAATCAATGCAGTCAAAAGATATCCTTTTAAAGCAGCCATGCTTGTAAGTTCCTGTTTGGAAAAGTCTCTTCATTCTCCCCCTCTGTGATCCCCTGTCCCCTGTCCCCTGCCATGTAGAGGCTAAGGAAAGAACACTCCTGTTTTTACTAACTGGTTTTTGATCCTAAAGAAATTGGATCTGCTACCAGCAGCCTTCTGGGTTGGAGGCCAGAGTTGCTGGGCTGGGCCGGGGCTGGGCCAGGTGAGCAAAAGCACAGGTCCGGATTGTTGGAGCACAGAAGCAGGCAGGCAGCAGGAGGAGTCGGGCCGGAGGTAAGCAGGCAGGAGTGAGCTGAGTCAAGAGGCTTTGCTAAAAAGCCTTGTTGAAACGTGGCTTAGAAATCATTATCTAGGCTATCTCTTAAAAAAAAATTTTTTTTTGAGAAGTTCTTATCCAATATAGTGATTGTCATTAACTGTTAACAGTTAGTTTCTCTATTAAAAGTATTATATTTTATGAGGTTTATTAAGATTATTAGAAATCAAGGAAATAAGAAAATACAAAATAAGAAAAGCACATGCCTAGGGCTGAATAGCCCATTCACAGCCATTTACTCTACATCTTGCATGCCAGATAGAGAGATGTGTGTGCTTAGAAGCAGAAGAAGAGAGTCTCGGGGGGGGGGGGGCAGAGAGCCCTTTAAATAAAAATTCTGCTCTTGCACTCAACTGAGGACTCAAGTTAGATTTTAGGGAATTCTGGGAAGTACCAAGGACTTCTGGGAATTGAAGTCTGGGATGCAAATCTCCATTTTTACAATATATATATATAAATAACATGTAACATATGTAAATGTGTAGATCACTCAGACATATACATATGAGGCATACTAATGATCTGATCAATGAATACAGATAAAAAGTAACAAGTTAACATACTAACCATTAATAGTCAGGGTCAGAATAGGGTGGAAAAGGGAATGTTCTAACTAGAGAGGTAACATAGGGACAGAATAAATCAAATTTCATTTAGATACGAGTTAATATATATATACATATATATATACATACATATATACATATACCTACATATAATTGTTATGAATTGGAATTAGTATTACATAAGGCATAGGATAGTTCAATTTTACTTAAGTTAAATTTTATATTGATTGCATTAGGATTGACCTTTGTATTAAGAAATTGTTATATTGTAAAACTTTGTTGGCACATAATTGTAACCCTCTTCCCACAACTTAGTCAGCATAAAATAGGAATTTAGATTAGCAAATAGACAGATTAGGATAAGATTTATTATTTTGAGAAGGGGGGGGCGGTTAGATGGGAATAATAAATAACAAAGATAGATCTGAATAGATATAGAAGGTAAGTAGCTGGTGTGGGCTAGGGTGGCACCACACGAACACTGGGCAAGAATTCCAGTTGTTTAGTTGATGCCAGAGTCTACTCTGAGTTCTACTGAACGACTTCATCGATTTATTTTTACCCATGTACCTCTTCCTGTAGTGCAGCAAAGCTAATAGAAGATGGTGATAATAATTACTCTTTTAGGCTCTGCTCATACTGTGCAGCATAATTCATTTTTGGATAAAAACTGGTCACTATGGTTGAGCCTACTCACCACCACTGCTATCAGACATATTCCAGAATTTCTCTGTCTTTGAATGACATAGTTTTTCCCTTTAACAAATTTGTGACAAAATGCTAGACAATAAGGCAACATGCATTTATCCATTGCTGACTATATGCCAGGCACTGTTCTAACTGCTCAAGATACAAAGAAAGGTAAATGCAAATAGTTGTTTCTCTCAAGGAGTAGACAACATGCAACCAACTAGGTAGGGACACTTTCCCCCTACTCAATGAATTCCAATGGCTCCTTATTGCCTCCAGGAACAAAAATAAAATGATCTGTTTGATTAGTATTAAAACTTTTCATAAAAAAAGCCTCTTCTTACCTGCATAATTTTTTTATGTCTTACACCCCAAGTATACTCCTTCCTGGCTATTTCATAAAAAATTATTCTTCATCTTTGGGAATTTTCTCTGGCTATTCCCCATACCTATAAAGCTCTCCCTTCTCTGCTCCAATTATTGACCTCCTGGCTTCCTTTAAGTTCCATCTATAATTTCACCTTCTCCAAGGAGTCTTCTCTAGACCCTAGATCCTCATAACCATTGTTTTTGCTCTTTTAATTAATTCTGTTTATCCTGCATTTGCTTTGCGTGTATTGAGTTGCACATTCTCTCTCCATGTTAGACTTTAATTTCCTTGAGGTCAGCAACTGTTTTTTGACTCTTTTGTGTCCCCAGTGCAGGAAAAACTGTCTATATCAATCAATCAATCACCATTTATCCTGCATTGGATGATTTATATAGATCAGTGATGGTGAACCTATGGCACATGTGCCAAAGATGGCATGTAGAGCACTTTCTGTAGGCACACCTGCAATCACTGGCTAGAGTTCATTACTAGAAAGCCAGAGGGACTCAGGGTGGAGCTGTTCCCCTCCCCATCTCCATGCACCTGAGGACATTCCTCACTTCACCCATCCTTCTGCTCAGCAGCCCAATGGGGTCACTTCCTCCCTCCTGTCACCTGTAAGGTGCCTGGGGGTATGGAGGAGGAGCTTACATGTTTGTGTGAGAGTTATGGCAGCCTTTTAACTCTGTGGTGAAGGTGATTCCCATGGTGGGGTTGGAGAGGAGCTAGGTATGAGAGGATCATAGTTCACAGCATGGAACATAGCTGGAAGGGAGCAGATCTGAAAGGGAGTGGAGTGCTTGAGCCAATCTCCTCTCCCTCTCCATGCGTGCCTCTCATGGTCTGTCCCTCTGACCAAGAGCCCAATGGAAGTGCTTCCACCATCCCCTGTTTAGAGTAAGGGGGAGTTCAAGGGAGGGGTACTGGAGGGGCAGGGTAGAGAACTTGATCTCTGGGGGGAGTGGGCAAGCCACTCAGTCTGGGGGGGTGGTGGAATGGGGGTGAGTCCCAGCACTCCATCTCTAAAACTTTTGCCATCACTGTTATAGACAATATAAACTGGAGATAATCTAAAAGGAAAGGCACCAAAATTAAGAAGGATTAGAAAATGCTTTTTGCAAAAGGTGAAAGTTTAGCTGAGACTTGTAAGAAGCAATGAAAGTCAGCAGGAGATGAGATGGTTCTTGTTCTAAAACCTGCCCTTTGTATTAAAGTTCTCACAGACCTCTTGTCTTATCACAGGAACATCTCTATTGGTTAGGAACACACTGAACTTTTCTCATCTATGCGGTCTCTCTACATCAGAGACTTCATATAGATATTCAGATAATGTGTTTACTGTAAGCCTGTGCCAAGAGGATAACATTATCAGATTCTGTTTTTATTATGTCCTCCCCTGATCAAAAAGCTTTAAATGACTTATTTCCTCCCTTTTTTAATTTAAAATTTCTTTTTTAATTACTCATAAATAAAACATTTTGAAAAATCACTTTAAAATTGAATTGTATATTCTCTGCCTCCCTCCTCTCCCACCTCCTTGAGAAGAGAAGCAATTAGAAATAGATTTTACCTATGCAGTCATGCAAAACTTTCCTGTATTTGTCTTGCTGTAAAAGAAAACATAGACCAAAACAAAACAAAACAGAAACAAGAATAATAAAGCAAGTAAAAATTAGGTTTTAATCTGTATTAACACTATTGCAGTTTTTTTCCTCTGGAGATGGATAGCATTTTTCATCATAAATACTTTGGAATTGTCTTGAATCCTTGTATTGTAGAAAATAACTAAGTTGTTCACAATTATTGTGTAAGTTCTCCTGGTTCTACTCATTTAACTTTTCATTAGTTCATATAAGTCTTTGTAGGTTTTTCTGAAAGAATTGTACTCATCATTTCTAATAGCACACACATATCCCATCACAATCATATATCACAATTCATCCCTTCCTCAACTGATAGGCATCCTTTCAATTTCTAATTCTTTGTTGATGGCAAAGTGTCTTCACCATCTCACAACCACACAAGGCTAATTGCTGCCTTCACGGTGGTTTCAATCATATTTTTCCCTTGCCTAGACTTCTATCATTTCCTCCATCCAAATATATTCCACAATAGTTAACCAAGTATTATATAAACTTCAAGACTCAGCTTAAAGTCACTTAACCTTATTTGCCAGTTTCTTTATCTGTAAAATTAACCAGAGAAGGAAATGGCAAATCATGCCAGCATCTTTGCCAAGAAAACACCAGATGGGGTAATGATGAGTTGGATATGACTGAAATGTGCTTGAAAATAAATATAGCCCTAGACCCATAAGTGCATGAAGAAAGTAATTGCAAGTATATAAGATAAAGAGCCCTGAAATTTTCAGGATTTAGATATATTCATATCCTGGATAGAACAGTAATCTCTATTCTTAAAGCAAAAGATCCTGATTTTTAAAAATTATTCTCTTTGGTAATAATAGTATAATTAAGGTTCAAATATTAAAATGTTTATTAGTTTTCCCTAATGAAAACATAGGGGGTAGCTAAATAGCACAGTAAATAGAGTATCTGAAGCGGAGTTAGGAAGTATCATCTTACAGAATTCAAATCTAGCCTCAGACATTTGCTAGCTGTGTGACTCCAGGCAAGTCATTTAACTCTACTGTATTTGCCTCAGTTTCCTTATCTGTAAAATGTGCTAGAGAAGTAAATGGTAAACTGCTCCAATATCTCTGCCAAGAAAACCCCAAAAGGGGCATGAAGAGTTGAAAACAAACAAAAACAAGTGGATAATTAAAACATTAGTCTGGTACAATTATGTAAAAGCAGATAATATTTCTTTAAGTAAGCCATAAAAATAAATATTACATTTTTAAATGAACTGTCTTTTATTTGCAATATTTAAGAACAGGATAGTCAACTATCTGAAATAACACTGTTTTTGTCAGTGTGTCAAGTTATTTAATAGGATCAAGAAAGAATTCTAAAAGGATTGAGGGAAGTCTGAAGATATGAGAGTGTTTTCGTTCTATTAAGAGTCACACCTAAATGAAAATGATGAATATGACAGGAAGCTTTCTCCACACTGGGCACCCTATCAGATTTCCTACCCTCTTAGAATTGGGGTGCTTCAAAAACAATCCAATCCATTTGTCATTTATTAAGTACCTACTAGGTACATTACCCTATGCTAGTTGCTAAGGATACAAAGAAAAATGAAAAGACCATAAGGTGTTTTCTTGTATAGATCAAGGATGGGATGGAGAGATGTAACATGTAAACAGAGAAACACGATAATTTGAAGAGGAGAAAGTACATGTTCATTAAAGGTCATAAAACAAAGCCTCTTTCAAGTTTCTTTTTGGGGCCCTTCTCCTTGAAAAAAATATTGAGGAATAAGGAAGTTAAGCAGGAAGCAGAGACAATGACCCTTCCCTCTAGTTTTGCTTATTTCTGATCTTTGCTTCTCTACCCACTCATGTAAATGAGAAAATGGAAGTGACTTAAAGTCTAAAAATGGAAGAAACTTGAACCTCACAGCTCTTTGATAGCTTTTGGATACATCACTGTGACCTGGTATATAGCCTAACCTTCAGAGATTGAAAATTTGGAAGTGTATGGAATGCTAACCAGAAGTTCTGAAATCACACTCTAAAAAAGGGACCCATGTTTTGTGGTCCAAAGGAAGAAGAATCCTAAGAAAAGATTAAGCTTCAGGGCATCAGTAAGCTAAGAGGATTCCCCCCTCCCTTTGTTCTAAAGAGATTGTCACTTGGGGGCTGAGAATTTCCTGATGGGGAGATGAGAGGTCGAAGAAACCCGGACTCTGAGACAGCAAGACAGGGAATGTTTTTTTGCTAATTCCCACACAAGGGTTCATTTTTTCTAAAACCATTGGAAAAAATGTATAAGCTTTAAGTTAAGGAAGCATGGCAGCACCTGTTCTTCTCTGAGGAAGAGATATCCAAGGATTTTGGCCCAAAAGCCAGAGGCTATAATAAAACAGCTTCCAGCAGAGTCTAAGAGTTCTGGCAAATCAGCTTCTGGTGGAACAGCATCTGGCCAAGCAAACACCATCAAGCAGTGTCCAGCAGAGACTATGAGCACAGCAGGGACCAGAATGATCCAGGAGAGGTTATGAGACCAGTGGGAAGCAAGCCCTGTTGGAGCAATATGATGGTATTCCCCAAAAGACACCATCAACCAGAAAGGATAAAAAACACTTTACATGTGCTTTGTGGTCACATGTGTTCTTTATATCTGTCTACTCTTCCCTTTGAAGCTGTGTATATTTGTAAGGCAATGGGTTCTAGTGTTACAAAGAAAACTTTTTGTTGCTACCTTTTTTACTATGCTATTTCATTACGTGTTATGGCAGTGCTCTCTGTTAAAGATAAATACATAAATGGAAGACTCCAAAGTTGTGGTTTTAGAGGATACAAAACTGTATCCATTCTCCGTGTTCCCTAAGAAGGGTCCCACATTGTGTGTTTGGGGATAGCCCAAGGCATTACCCTAAAATTAAGAGGATCAAGAAAGGTTTCTCCAATTATTTGAAGAGGAGGAAGAAAATATTTGTGACATTCCTATAAAGTGAACTATTGGTACTTTCTTTTGGTTGGAGGTAAGAATTCCCAGAAGTGGCATTCCATTAGAGTGAGAATAGTGAGATTTGATTCCTTAATCTGCTGTTTACTTATTGGTCAGCTTAAGCAAATCACCTCACATTTCTGAGCCTTCATTTCTTTATCTGTATAATGTGGAGTTTGAAATTAATGATCTCAATGGCTCCTTTCAGCTCTTTCAATCCATCAATCAACGTGTGCTTATGAAATAGCTGTACTTCCTGGCCACCTTCCTGTTCTTCATTGGATCTTTGGACTTTTCTCTTCTGTTGAATCCCCTAGATTTGATCTTTTGAACTTTTAATTTTCCTTTCCAAGCCAAGGTCCAGGCTTCCAAAACACTACCTAGTCATTTCCTTACCATTATCCCTCTAGTATGTTACCTTCTCTCATTAGAATGTAAACTTTTTGTATCCCCAGCATTTAGCATAATGTCTAGATACAATAATTAACAAATTATTTAGCTATATCCATCTATATCTATCTAACTATCTATTTACCTACATACTTCCCTCCCTCCCTCCCTACATACCTGTCTAGTCACCTATTTACCTATCAATCTAGCCATCCATATACATATCAATCTCTATCATTTTTTCATCTGCCTATATATTTTCTATATACCTATTTATCCATCTATATCTCTATAATCTTTTATCTACATATATCATCTATCTATTCATTTGTTCATTATATTCCAGATACTATTCTAGATCCAACAGAAAAAAAGTAAAACATCCTGCTTTCAAAGAGTTTATAATCTAAAGAGACTCTTAATTATGAAAAGGATCAGAGGAGAGAATTTGGAAAACAAAATTAAAAATAAAAACAAATGTTAAAAATTGTTTTACATTAATTGGGGGGAGAAATAAAACAGTGTTTTTTAAAAAAAGAAAAGCAATAGAGAATCACTCCTGCCTAAAGATCCTTTCCAGCTATGATGCTCCAAATCAATATTGTTACTACATCACCCTTATAAGTATGCAGGGACCTAAGGAATGACCAAATGTTTAAGACTCCTGGCACAAAAAAGGAGGAAGCAAAGCAAGAGATGACTGTTGTTCCAGGTTTTGTTGACCTTGGTACCTAAAGGAAGGCCATGCTTTCTACATAGCTCCAATCTTCTAAGAGAACTCTTCAATACATGTAGTATTTTACTCCACACAAGATAAACATATCACTGCCTTCACAGTCTGTGGTTTATTCCTTAATAGATGTACATGCATCACTCTGGGAGACTACATGAGCCACTTCCTCTAGAGAAGATATTAAGGCAAACTGACATTCAGTGGCCATGGGACAAGGCATGAAGCTAAACTTCTCTCTCTGTTTGTCAATTTCCTGCTCATTGTGTTCTATCTTCTGACTAGAGAACTGAACATTTACTCATTGCTCAGTAATAACCAAGAATCCAGTCAGGAATAGACTTACAAATTTTTCTACTTTTGGTCAGTAATTTTTTTATGTTTTATTTTTGGTTGGAAAGGAATGGAAAAATAGAAAAGTGGGAAGATAAAAACAGTTACATGGAAAAGAAGTCATGTATTTCAGATTCTAAATTTCTATAAAGAGAAAACAATGAGTACCTAAATTATATGTTACTTAGTGCCAAGTAGTAGGTCAGTCATGAAAGGATATTTAATGTCATTTGGCTAATTTGCAAGTATTTCAAAGCATCTCTTATATAGTCATAGAGGCAAGACATAGTAGTTGGAGCAGCTAGGTGGCTCAGTGGATGAGAGCTAAATCTAGAGGTGGGAGGTTTGGAATTCAAATCTAGCCTCAGAAATTTCTTAGTTGTGGGACCTTGGGCAAGTCACTTAATCCCCATTGCCTAGCCTTTGCTGCTGTTCTGCCTTAGAACTGATTTATACAATACACTGTATTGATTCTAATAGGTAAGATTTTTTTTTTAAATACAGTGAGCTATGGAATAAAGAAGACATGAAATCAAATTCTGCTTAGCACAGTCCTTGGCACATAATTGGCACTTCATAAATGTTTATTGACTGATTGGTTGATTAACTATGTGATTATGGATAAATTACAGTTCCTTAGGAAACTCTAGGAGAGATGTCGATCTTCACAAATAGAATTTCTACTTAAAGTGGAACTTAAAAGTTAGTTCTTCATAGGTTATAGATGGCTTACTTAATCCATCAAAATCATCATTTGTGACCTCTGTCAAAACCAAACATTTATAGAAAGGATGTGTGGCTTAGTACATAGTTCGCCCAACTTGGATTCGAGAAGACATAGATTCAACTCCCAGCTTAGATGCTTCCTAGCTATATGACTGTAAGTAAGGAGACTGGACTTGGTGATTTCTGAGAACCTTTCTAGCTTTTGATCTGATCCTATGACCATAAACATCTTCCTTTAAAGAGGGCAGGGTTTTCAAAGGGAAGTCCCACACTTCTATTCATTTTAATCCAAATCAAGTCAGACCTCAGAATCATGCTGCAAGATTGTTCTCAACAAGTTTCAACCATCTAGTTAAACAGAAGCTTCCTTAGTCTCCCATCCCTATAAAGTTAGGTGGCACCATAGTGACCAGAGTACTGGACCTGAAGTCAAAAAGATCCAAGTTCAAATTTAGTCTCAGACACTTACTATCTCTGTGACCCTGCATGTCACTTAACCACTCTCTGCCTTAGTTTCCTCATCTGTAAAATAAAGACAAGAATAACACCTGTATTCCAGGAGGATAAGATATTTGTAAAATTCTCTGCAAATTTTAAAGTTCTATTATGAATGCTGGCTGTTACTGTTGTTATTATTATGATAATATTAGTTGGAATTAATCTCAGATGAGAAAATTGAGACCCAAAGAAGCTAAATGATATGCCTGGAGTCACAAAATACTAGTACTACTATTATTATCAATAATAATAATAATAATAATAATATTGATGGCAATAGTATTTATATAGCCCTTTAAGTTCTCAAAGTACTTTACAATAATTCTTTCATTTGATCTCACAACTCTTGGAGGTGGATACTATTATCATCCTCATTTTATGGTTAAATAAATGAAGACAGAGGTTGAATGACTTGTCAAATCCTACATAGCTAGTAAGTATCATGGCTGAATTTGAACTTGGAATTTCTTCCACTAACAGTAGATTCAAATTTTTTGATGTCTTAAGCTAGAGCCAAGACTATGTATGTATCTGTCTCTGTCTGTCTCTGTCTTTTGCTCTGTCCTTTTGCCCTCTTCTCTCTCTAATTTTCTCTCTATCTTTCTATTTCTCTATCTCTGACTGTCAGTTTCTCTGTATCTATTCCTACACCTGTTTGTCTCTGTATCTGTGTTTACGTCTGTGATTCTCTGACTGTATTTCGATCTTTGTCTCTGCCTCTGTCTCTGTCACTCTGACTTTGTCTACCTCTGTTTCTTTCTCTGGTTCAGTTTCTGGCTCTCTGTCTCTTTTTCTGCTTCTGTCTCTTGCTATCTTTTCCCCTCTATCTTTCTGTCTCTCTTTCCTCTCCCATCACCTCATTGTTTTCTTGCTTTGCTTTGGAACTCTTGTGTATAGTTTAGAGAGGTAATTTCTTACTAAAAGCAGACATGCTTATGTGTTTTTTATCTTTAGACTTATTGCTGATTTTCTCAATTCATAAATGTAATCTTTGATAGATTTGCACATCTGTATTGAACTAGAATTTACCTGCATCATCCATATATTTACTAGTTCTCATTAAATCTCTCCCTCTTGAAACAACCAAGTTGACCATTCATTTAGTGGTTCTACTAGCCAAGGGCATTGCTTAAAAATCCAGAGTAAGTGCAATTTTAAAGGAAGAAGTGATTTGTTTGTTTGTTTGTTTTTTTAAAATATAAAATCCTGGAATCTCAACTATGAGTAAAAGCATTAAATTATTTTGTGAATATTTTTCCATATTTAAAATAATAATAGCTAACATTTAGATAGCCCTTTGAAATTTGCTAAGTACTTTACAAATATTATGTCACTGAATTCTCACAATAACCCTGGGAGACAGTAGCAATTACTATCCCCATTTTAAAGTTGAGGAAACTGATATAGGCAGAGTTTAAGTGATTTGACCAGTCACACATATAAACAAATGTGTAAGGCCAAATTTGAATCCACTAACTCCACCTCCATATTATATTAAAACATCTATATTAAAATACTTATGTTTTGTTGGGATTACTAAGTTTAAAATTTTTTAAAACTAAATAAAATAAAAGAATATAGCCTTCAAAGTCTCCCCCCAAAGAAGAAAATATAATGTTATGGAACAATAATTTATCAAGCAAATGTAATCAGATTCCATACTGAAAAGTGGAAGAGCTCTCCTATCTCTGATGGTGCTAGTGGTCCAATAACCTAACTACAGTCAATGAGTCATAGCTCTAGGGCAGTGCTATGAATGGATTCAGGGTCAGAGCAGAATACTCGATTAGTTGGGGAGACCAGCACATGCTAAAAGTATTATAGATACCCAGTTCTGGGGTGGTTGATGGTATAGGCCCATTACACATATGAAGAGAAGGTGAAAGAAGTGGTTTTTCTCATCTAAGCAAACCCAAGAAGAACACAATGAGGTATTATAATTTGCTTCTCACAAAACAATCAAAATAGAAAGAATAGATTAAGGCAATAGAACAGCTTCCAGGTGTCAGAGAAATAAAATTCTAGAAAAAAAATGACACAGATACTAAGATCTAAAACTCAGGAAGAGAGGACTTTGGAGGCTTGGTGAGAAGAATCTTAAGAGGTTGGATTTTTTTTTTGAAGTGGTTGTGATTTAAGTAGGTAGGAAGACATATCCCAAGAATGGCTGAGCTGGGGAAGGAACAGAAATAGGATGAAAATCATTGGTTAGGTTTAAGTTCCTTACTTCATAACCAATAAGAAGATTCCAGATGCCTGATGTAAAGGGTCAGTCAAATCCAAAGAAGAGAACTAGAATTGTGCTATATAATCCAAGCCACAAATGGTTGAAATATTAAGCATAAGGCATTGGAAAATGAATTGGCAAAGTGTTCTCTAGTTGGTTCTGAGAAACAAAATTAAATGATAAAAGCTTTTGTAATTTGTAAAACTATTGTGATTATAATGTTTGCCCCTACCCCATTCATTCCAAGCTCTGATTGTGTGTTTCATCAATAACATTTTTTTTTGTAGTTAGTGAGTATTCCAGACATTTATTTGCAAGACACCAATCTCAAAATGTTCACTGGGAGAGCACATGAGACTTTCATATTCCTCCATAGCCAGGACTTAGTTTCTTTATCTCTTGATTTCTTTTTTTTTTATTTGAGCATTTCCAAACATTATTCACTGGAGACAAAGATCATTTTCTTTTCCTCCCCCACCCCACCTCTCCCATAGCTGACGCGCGATTCCACTGGGTATCACATGTGTTCTTGATTTGAACCCATTTCCATGTTGTTGGTATTTGCATTAGAGTGTTCATTTAGAGTCTCTCCTCAGACATGTCACCTCCACCCCTGTAGTCAAGCAGTTGCTTTTCCTCAGTGTTTTTACTCCCACAGTTTGTCCTCTGCTTGTGGATAGTGTTTTTCTCATAGACCCCTGCAGATTGTTTGGGGACATTGCATTGACACTAATGGAGAAGTCCATTACGTTCGATTGTACCACAGTGTATAACTCTGTGTACAATGTTTTCCTGGTTCTGCTCCTCTCACTCTGCATCACTTCCTGGAGGTTGTTCCAGTCTCCATGGAATTCCTCCACTTTATTATTCCTTTGAGCACAATAGTATTCCATCATCAACATATACCACAATTTGTTCAGCCATTCCCCAATTGAAGGGCATCCCCTCATTTTCCAATTTTTGGCCACCACAAAGAGCGCAGCTATGAATATTCTTGTACAAGTCTTTTTACTTATTATCTCTTTGGGGAACAAACCCAACAGTGCCATGGCTGGATCAAAGGACAGACAGTCTTTTATCACCCTTTGGGCATAGTTCCAAATTGCCCTCCAGAATGGTTGGATCAGTTCACAACTCCACCAACAATGAATTAATGTCCCGACTTTGCCACATCCTCTCCAGCATTCACTACTTTCCTCTGCTGTCATGTTAGCCAATCTGCTAGGTGTGAGGTGATACCTCAGAGTTGTTTTAAGTTGCACCTCTCTGATTATAAGAGATCTAGAACACTTTTTCATGTGCTTATTAATAGTTTTGATTTCTTTATCTGAAAACTACCTATCCATATCCCTTGCCCATTTGTCAATTGAAGAATGGCTTGATTTTTTTGTACAATTGATTTAGCTCTTTGTAAATTTGAGTAAGTAAACTTTTGTCAGAGGTTTTTATGAAGATTGTTTTCAAATTTGTTGCTTCCCTTCTGATTTTAGTTACATTGGTTTTGTTGCTACAAAACCTTTTTAATTTGATGTAGTCAAAATTATTTATTTTACATTTTGTGACTCTTTCTATATCTTGCTTGGTTTTAAAGTCTTTCCCTTCCCAAAGGTCTGACATGGATACTATTCTGTGTTTGCCTAATTTACTTATAGTTTCCTTCTTTATGTTCAAGTCATTCACCCATTTCGAATTTATCTTGGTGTAGGGTGTGAGGTGTTGATCCAAACCTAATCTCTCCCACAATGTCTTCCAATTTTCGCAGCAGTTTTTATCGAATAGTGGGTTTTTGTCCCAAAAACTGGGACCTTTGGGTTTATCGTATACTGTCTTGCTGAGGTCACTTGCCCCAAGTCTATTCCACTGATGCTCCTCTCTATCTCTTAGCCAGTACCAAATTGTTTTGATGACTGCTGCTTTGTAATATAGTTTGAAATCGGGGACTGCAAGGCCCCCTTCCTTTGTATTTTTTTTCATTATTTCCCTGGATATCCTTGATCCTTTGTTCTTCCAAATAAACTTTGTTATGTTTTTTTCTAAATTAGTAAAGAAATTTTTTGGGAGTTCAATGGCTACGGCACTAAATAGATAAATAAGTTTGGGTAGGATGGTCATTTTTATTATATTGGCTCATCCTACCCCATGAGCAGTTAATGTTTTTCCAATTGCTCAAGTCTAGTTTTAGTTGTATGGAGAGTGTTTTGTAGTTGTGTTCATATAGTTCCTGTGTTTGTCTCAGGAGATAGATTCCTAGGTATTTTATTTTGTCTAGGGTGATTTTGAATGGGATTCCTCTTTCTAGTTTTTGCTGCTGAGCTGTGTTGGAAATATATAGAAATGCTGATGACTTCTGCAGGTTTATTTTGTATCCTGCAAATTTGCTAAAGTTGTTGATTATTTCAATTAGCTTTTTGGTTGAATCTATAGGATTTTTTAAGTAGACTATCATGTCATCTGCAAAGAGTGATAACTTGGTCTCCTCCTTGCCTATTTTGATGCCTTCAATTCCTTTATCTTCTCTAATTGCTACTGACTGCTAGTTTTTCTACTACAATGTCAAACAATAGAGGTGATAATGGGCATTCTTGTTTCACTCCTGATCTTATTGGGAATGCATCTAGCTTATCCCCATTGCAGATGATGTTAGCTGATGGTTTTAGATATATACTGCTTATTATTTTTAGAAACAACCCTTCTATTCCTATGCTTTCTAGTGTTTTTAATAGGAATGGGTGTTGTATTTTATCAAAGGCTTTTTCTGCATCTATTGAGATAATCATGTGATTTTGTTGGTTTGCTTGTTGATATGGTCAATTATGTGGATGGTTTTCCTAATATTGAACCAGCCCTGCATCACTGGTATAAATCCTACTTGATCATGGTGGATGACCCTTCTGATCACTTGCTGGAGTCATTTTGCTAGTATACTATTTAAGATTTTTGCATCTATATTCATTACGGAGATTGGTCTATAATTTATTTCTCTGTTTTTGACCTGCCTGGTTTTGGAATCAGTATCATGTTTGTGTCATAAAAGGAGTTTGGTAGAACTCCCTCTTTGCTTATTATGTCAAATAGTTTGTATAGTATTGGGATTAACTGTTCTTTGAATGTTTGATAGAATTCACTTGTGAATCTATCAGGCCCTGGGGATTTTTTCTTAGGGAGTTCTTTGATGGCCTGTTAGATTTCATTTTCTGATATGGGATTATTTAAGAATTCTATTTCTTCTTCTGTTAGTCTAGGCAGTTTGTATTTTTGTATATATTCGTCCATATTGCCTAGATTGGTATATTTATTGCCATATAATTGGGCAAAATAATTTTTAATGATTGCCTTAATTTCCTCCTCATTGGAGGTGATATCCCCCTTTTCATCTTTGATGCTGTTAATTTACTTTTCTTCTTTCCTTTTTTTAATTAGATTGACCAGTACTTTGTCTATTTTGTTTGTTTTTTCAAAGTACCAGCTTCTAGTCTTATTTATTAAATCAACAGTTCTATCACTTTTGATTTTATTAATTTCTCCCTTAATTTTTAGGATCTCTAGTTTGGTTTTCTTCTGGGGGGGTTTAAATTGTTCTCTCTCAATTTTTTTGATTTGCATTTCCAATTCATTGATCTCTACCCTCCCTAGTTTGTTAATATATGCACTCAGGGATATGAATTTACTTCTGATTACTGCTTTGGCTGCATCCCAAAAGATTTGAAAGGATATCTCGCCATTGTCATTTTCCTCAACAAAATTATTATTTGTTTCTATGATTTCTTCTCTAAATAACCAATTTTGGAGTATCATATTATTTAATTTCCAATTATTTTTGGATTTGGTTTTCCATATTCCCTTACTGATCATTATTTTTATTGCCTTGTGATCTGAAAAGGCTGCATTTATTATTTCTGCTTATCTGCATTTGTATGCCATGTTTCTGTGACCTAGTGTATGGTCAATCTTTGTGAATGTGCCATGTGGTACTGAGAAGAAGGTGTAATCCTTTTTGTCCCTATTTATTTTTCTCCATATATCTATTAACTCTAAATTTTCTAAGATTTTATTCACTTCTTTTACCTCTTTCTTATTTATTTTTTTATTTGATTTATCTAAATTTGATATTGGTTGGTTCAGATCTCCCACTAATATGGTTTTACTGTCTATTTCTTCCTTCAATTCTCCTAGTTTCTTCATTAGAAATTTGGGTGATATACTATTTTGTGCATGTTGATTAGTGATATTTCCTCATTATCTAAAGTCCCTTTAACAAAATATAATTACCTTCCCTATCCCTTTTAATCAGGTCTATTTTTGCTTTGGCTTTGTCAGATATCATGATTACAACTCCTGCCTTCTTTCTATTAGTTGAGGCCCAGAAGGTCTTACTCTATCCTTTAATTCTGACCTTTTGGGTGTCTACCTGCCTTGTGTGTTTCTTTAAGACAACATATGGTAGGGTTTTGAATTCTAATCCATTCTGCTATTCATCTACGTTTTATGGGTGAGTTCATCCCATTCACGTTCAAAGTTATGATTGTCACTTGTGGACTCCCTGGCATTTTGATATCCTCCCCTAATTCTGACCTTTCTTCTTTAGGTATAACCTTTTAAGCCAGTGATTTACTTTAAATCAGTCCCCCTAGACCCCTCCCTTGATATGTTTCCGTTTCTACCCCCTCCCTTTTTATTCCCTCCTGTGAACCTTAAAAATTCTCAGACCCTACTTCATAAAGTTGGGTTAAGATCATTCCCCACTGGGACCATTTCCCATTTGGGCAGTGAAGGTACTTGATCAGGAATGTGAGAACTCTACTTCACCATACTTAAGCATGCCTTAGGGGAAGATAAAGTTGTAAACTCTTTGCTGAACAATGAAAAGTACTTAAACCCATACTTATAGTAGGACAAAAAGTTCTTAATCTATGCCTATTTTTGGATATAATACAAAAAGGGTGCTAAGTGCCTATAAGGGTCAGGCAACTTGTGAACTTACAAGGAGCAAAGAAGTGAGAACTTACTCAGAGATTCTAGTCTACTCAGGTGTGAGTTACTCAAAAGATTAGTCTTCTTAGGTGTGAACTAAGAATGGTCTGTCCTTTGAAAACCATCTACTGTGATTGGTAGATGGGAGAACTTAGTGGAGGTGACGTAGGAGAAAATTCCCTTCATAAGGAGATGAGAATCTGAAAAAAAAAAAAACAGTCTCTTGAGGAGTCTCTTGAAGACAGTCTGAGGGAGGCTGACTCTGGCTGGAACTCCCTCTGAGGAGACTCTGTCCCTCTGAATCCTTGCTTGGACAGATCTTGTGGTGAGTGATAAAAGACTGACTGATCCCTCTAGCCCTTTTCTCATTATTTCCTTTCTCTCTCTCTCTCTCTCTCTCTCTCTCTCTCTCTCTCTCTCTCTCTCTCTCTCTCTCTCTCTCTCTCTCTCTCTCTCTCTCTCTCTTTCTCTCTCTCTCTTTTTTAATTCCTCATTTGTATTAATTAAAATCTCTATAAAACCCAGCTGTCTTGGGTATATTGAATAATTGGGATTTTTCCCTGGCGACCACCTTATATATTGGTTTAAAAACAAGACACTGTAGTGAAAACATATTTTCTGTGGTCACAATTTACTCATCCACTCTTTTAACTGTCACAAATTAAGTCTTCCACTATTTTAATCATTACAGTTTATGGCCTCAACAATTTAAATTATTACACTCTCCCTTCCCCCTCTCCTTCCCTCCCTTTTTGTGTTCGTCCCCCACTACCCCCCTTGGTTTTTCCTTCTCCCTACCCCTGTTGGATAAGATAGAATTCAAGATCCCAATGGATCTGGATGCTCTTCCCTCTCAGATTTGATTTCACTGAGAGTAAGATATAAGTAAAAACACTCTTCCTCTCCTTCTTATAGGAGTTTTCTTCCCCTCCCCTTCCCATGTGTATCTTTGTGTGAGAAAGATTATTCAATTAATTTTGTGTTTTTTTCTCTCCCCCCCATTTCTCGGAGTATATCTTAGTACCATCAACGATTCCCCTCTCCCTTTTCCTTTCTATCCCCACCCCATTCTCCATATCATCTTGTTGCCCCAAACATTCCCTGTGCGTGATTCTTCTTACTACTCTGATGATGCATATAATTTTTGAGAGTTACACATTATATTTTCCCCACATATTAATATATATATATTGATATAAATGTAGTTTTTATAGAAGAGAGTTTGAATAAAAGAAAAAGATGACATTTTTCTGCTTTTCCTTTTCCTTCATATTTACCTTTTCAGGTATACCTTGCTCTTTGTTTTTCAATATCGAACTTTCCACAGAGCTCTGGTCTTTTCTTTGCAAAAACTTGGAAATCTTCTATTTTGTTGAATGCCCAAACTTTTCCCTGGAAGTATATAGTCAGTTTTGATGGATAGTTGATTCTTGGTTGAAGACCCAGCTCTCTTGCCTTTCTGAAAATCATGTTCCATGCCTTACGGTCATTCAGAGTGTAAATTGCAAGGTCCTGTGTGACCCTGATTGGCATTCCTTTATATCTAAATTGTCTTTTCTGGCTTCTTGTAAGATTTTTTCTTTTGCTTGAAAGCTTTGGAATTTGGCAATTACATTCCTGGGAGTTGTCTTTTGGGGATTTAGTGTAGAGGGTGTTCTGTGAACTCTTTCAATGCCTGTATTGCCCCCTTGTTCTAGAATCTCTGGGCAGTTTTCTTTGATGATATCTTGTATTATAATGTCGAGATTATTATTTATTTCTGGTTTTTCTGGGAGGCCAATTATTCTCAGATTGTCTCTCCTTCCTCTATTTTCCATGTCTATCACCTTGTTAGTGAGATATTTTATGTTCTCTTCTAATTTCTTGGTCTTTTGGCTTTGCTTTATTAATTCTTGCTCTTTTGCAAGATCATTGTCTTCCAGTTGCCTGATTCTGACCTTTAAAGCCTGGTTTTCCTTTTCAGTTTGGTCAAACTGTTTTTGTAGTTGAGTTTTTTCATGCTTCAAATTGTTGAATTCCTTTTGCATTGTTTCTCACTTTTCCTGCCAGAAGGCTTCCATTTTTTTAATCATTTCCAATTCAAATTTTTCAAGAGTTTGTGGAGAGTTTCCATTTCCTTTGGAGGGTATCGGAGCATTTGCTTGTGTTTCCTCTTCTATCTCCTCTGTATTTTGGACTTTTGCTCCATAAAATGTGTCCAAAGTCACCCCCTTCTTCTTGCTTCTCTTGGTGTTTGGAGGTTTTTGTACTTCTGTACTGTTTGCCATCTCTATCTGAGTGAGGAGGACTGGCTCTTCGTGTATCTGTCTGATGGTCCAAGGCTTTAGCCCCAGGCAGATTGTCCTTTCTCCTCAGCTGTTCTGAATTCCCGGAGAGGCCCAGGGTCTGTCCTCCCCTGCCTGCTGGTGTTTCGGGAGTTACTACTCTCAGTTCCCTCCAGTTGCTTCTCCACTGCCTTACTTCCACGCTCTGGGCCTGGCACAGCACTGTCCGCAAGGTATCCCAGTGCCTTTGCCAGCCCTGAGGTTTCTGTTCTTTCAGATGACCCTGCTCTCTAAGAGGGGAGGGGTCATGGCCTCCCTGGGTTCTGAGGGCTCCTGATTGGATTAAGCTCAGCTGGTGTGGGCCGAATGATCCCTGAACAAAACAACAACAACAACAAAAAAAAAACTCCTCCTCTACAGTCTGTGTTTAATGCCTGGAGACTGGCCCAGGTTACTTTCAAGGTAAGCCCTTCAGAGCAACCCCTTTGCTTGGCCTGAGGTTTCTGTCTTTTCAGAAGCTCTAAGGGCTCCTGATGGGATTGGGTTCAGCTGGTGCCCTAAAGCTGGAACGTCCCTTGAGACTCAGATGGAAGGATCCAGCCAGGGGACTACAGGCTTCCGCCTTCCTTCTGTTTCCCTGCTGTCTGTCTTGGGAGCCCCAGAGACTGGCTCAGGTTGCTTTCAAGGTGAGTCCTTCAGAATAGCCAGCCCTGAGGCCCTTTTGCTGGCCCTGAGGTTCCCAATGCTGCCGCAGGCTCAGCACTCTGGGTTGGGGTGATGGGTCCTGGGACCTTCCTTATGCCTACCCCTTAGATCCAAGTGTTCTAGGGTTCTGGCTTTTGGGGGGCCGTACCTTTTGATCCAGGTCCAGGAGGAGGGTTCCCTGGGTCTGTCCTGTTGTTCAGTTTGAATTTCGGTGTCCTAGGAGCATTCAGTTTGTGATTGGTAAGGGAGGGTTTTCCAAGGTCTGAACTTTCGCTGCCTCTAAGCTGCCATCTTGACCAGAAGTCCATCAATAACATTTTTAAATGTCTAAGACATTTGAGCTATGAGAAAACAGATGGGCGGGAAGAGTTTTTTCCTTCCTACCTTTCTGATCTTCCTACGTTTTACATTCTTCCTTGAACTCTTCCACTCAACCATAACTACTAGCTATTCCAAACACATTACACCATATTCTACCTCCTTGCATGTGACTCTGTTGTCTCATTTACCATCAATTCACTAACTCCTCATTTTTACCTCTTGTAATGCCTACTTTTTTTTCCAAGACTCATCTCAAGTACCAACTTCTACATAAAGTCTTAAGCACCTTTTGAGCAGTGATTGTTTTATTCTTTGTATTTTTACACACACACACACATGCACACACACACACATGCATGCATGCACACACCACACAAACCAGTGCCTAGTACAGAGTCAGGTATATGAGATTTGCTTAATAAATGATTGTCTGATTGATTGATTGAATCTTATGATTATCCCCCAGGATAATGACAGAATATCCCTAAGGTCCCCCCTCCCACTTATTTCCTGTGAATTTGCCCAGCAACAATGAGATATAAAGGCAAAGGTCTAGTTCTCTGGACTCTTTGATTGTGTTATTCAGCCTACTACACAGCTGTACCACTGCCTCTTAGGCTTGCCCAGAAGACTGAAAGGCTAGGGAGCCACATAAATGTATATCTGTGAGTAGTAAATTTCATGGCTTGTGATCCTCTGAATATTTTTGCTCCATATCATGACCTTCTTCCAGCTTCCTCATGTACAAATTTGATTATATTAATTCTTCCATTCAAATCTTGCCAGCAACTGCTTGTTATTTGTCTTAAGTAATTCAAACATAAGCAATTCTCATCTTAGTTCTTGACTAAGATCTAGTACAAATGTCCCCATTCCCCATTCTCTATTTTCTCACCTGTGGAATTAAAATGCTGGAATGATATTAATTCACAGAGACCTTACCTAGGAAGGACAATAAATAGCACACTAACTAACTTTTGTGTTAACCCATTCCTTTTATTAGTTTCTATGTAGAATATTTTCAGATCAATATTAAAAGGCCAAAATCTGTAATCTTCTCCCAATCTACTGGAATCCCCAAAAGGGTTCTCTTTTAAGACTAACAAATGTAGCTTCCCTAGAACCAGATGGCATTCAGTTAATGACATATGATCACTGTGAGTCTCTCTCTCTCTCTCCCTCTCTCTCTCTTTCTCTCTCTCTCTCTCTCTCTCTCTCTCTCTCTCTCTCTCTCTCTCTCTCTCTCTCTCTCTCTCTCTCTCTCTGTCTGTCTTTCTCATAGGAAACACCTACACAATGTGTGACCTAGAACTGAGTCTACACATTAGCTAAGTGATGAGTTTAAAGAAACAGTTTTGATGGTTTGAGAGATAGCCACATCAGGGCTCTTATTTGACAAGTTTATGCCTTTAAGGAAAATCAGTATCCTATAGCTACCTTCTTGTTATTAAAGATTTAAAGCAGCATTTCAAGATAGGCAGCCTTCTAAGGGCTTTGGACCTATGCTTCAGTAGCTAAGACTTTAATGGAATAAAACTCTACAATATTAATAGGCATGCATAATGTTGCAGACCTTTGATTTTGCCCAAGTTATGGCTTGGACAGATGTGAAAGTTAGAAGTAAAATAATTTATGAGTTCTAGGGGCTACTAAACTGTGGTCCACCCTAATGAGAGTTGGTTAATGGGAGGGAGAGAGAATGACTTTCCACCAAATCTGGCACTAGGGATATGAGAGGTAAGAAACTCCCCAGGATACGACATATAAGAATACAGATAAATACATTTGAAATAGTAGAGATTTGTAAAAGTATTGATTTCCTTTGGTTTTACAGCATTCTTTCATTAACCAGGATTTTCACATTTCTCTCCTCTCCCAGAGAGTCATTGCCTATAACAAAGAATAATAATAATAAATAGTTCAGCAAAACTAGCTGTTATAGAAACCAATTTTAACATTATATATACTCTTTCACAACTATAGTCCTTTAACCCTGCAGAGGAGAGAAGTACCTCCTCATCTCTTCTTTAGGGGTAAGCTTGGTCATTATAATTTTATAGCATATAATTATTTGATTATTGCTTTGTTTTCTACTTACATCACTATAGACATTGTATATATTGTTTTCATGGTTCTGCTTACTTCATTTTGTATCAGTTCATATAAATCTTCTCTTTTCTGGTATTATTTATATTTATTTTTTAAAATTTCAATATCACTTTATATAAATGCAAACAATTCTATTACTTATGAATACAGATATTGTTTGATGATAAGTTGTGTGCATCAGACTGAAGGTCCCAAATCCATCAGTAGATGGTAACTCACGAGAATCACAATTTCCAAACCTTATCTAGGTAGCACAGATGCCTTTCATCATCACATATACATGGAAATATTTCCTTTATCACTTTCAGAAAGAAATGCAGCTTTTTAAGACAGAGAAAAGCAATACCAAGAATGATAGGATAAAGCCAGAGAGGACTGTTAGCATCATACCTGGGGAAAAGAAATTTTAAATTAATTACAAAAAGGGGCAACAAAGAAAAATACAGAGCTAGGAACATTAAACAAGTGTTTAAAATGTAACCTTCTGAAAGCCATAAGATATGTTTTGAAAACTTAATTCAAAAGCATTTGTTTTATCTATTCCAAACCAAACTCAAGTTATAGGAAGTACTTTTGACTCTGAAGAATATTCCAAGAGCTTGAATCAGGGGATTTCAACAGACTTGAAATATTTTTAGTTACTTATACTTGGTTAGTGGGTGGTTTTCATTTAGCTTAATACTCCACCCTACTTCCCTACCCCATGGTCCTGTGTGTGTATCAACAATGAATATCTTCATTATAGGGAACCTAAGAGCCCTGTAAAGGTTACCAGGTGCCATGCAAATCTTTAAGGTTGAATATGCGTTCTCTTACTTTAGACTCATATATTAGAGTCTATTTAAGAAAAAAAACTCCTACAAGACAGTGCAATTTTAAAGTCATTTGGCAAACTGATTCTGTCAAGAAAGCTTAGCTTCATTCTGTTTGCTGCAACAGCTATTTTTTTCCCATAACTTCCCTCTTCTTGTTCTTTTAATACATTTGGGAGGCCTGTCAAGGCCTATCCACTCTCTAAATAGCTTTGCAGATTAAATTTTTAACTCTACTCTCTTCATGCAGATGTATATTTCTGACAAAGAGTTGCACTGACATGTCAGTTTCCATCTTTCTCACCAGAGAGGAAACATCTATGTGCTAGTATGGCCTCTCTGGTCAGAATCTCTTCAGGAAAACATATATACATAGAAGATGCCATGCTCACATACTCTCACACACACATACATACACACAGTATACACTAATGGCACAGACAATAGACATTCTGCTTATTTCCATCTAGCCTAAGTTTCTTTCACTTATTTTAGAACCAACTTCCTTCTTGGCTTCAGGGCTACTTGAAATGAGAGGATGAGAAATCCTTGAGTGATGGAGAAAATGGAAATTTCATTTTTATAACAGGATACTCATAAGGTACCTAGGGATGTGAAGATCTAGAAAAATTTTGAGAGAGAAAATGAGAAAGAAAGAAAGAAAGAAAGAAAGAAAGAAAGAAAGAAAGAAAGAAAGAAAGAAAGAAAGAAAGAAAGAAAGAAAGAAAGAAAGAAAGAAAGAAAGAAAGAAAGAAAGAAAGAAAGAAAGAAAGAAAGAAAGAAAGAAAGAAAGAAAGAAAGAAAGAAAGAAAGAAAGAAAGAAAGAAAGAAAGAAAGAAAGAAAGAAAGAAGAAAGAAAGAAACAAAGAAACAGGTTTTTTTTAATATAAGAAAAAATAATCCTCCCCCTGAAATTCTCAATACTCCAGTCTAACATCAAGACTTCATATACCTTGTGATGTTTCACTTTTTATACTCATCTACATCCATTTTCTTTCAACAAAGGGGTTTGTACAGCATATGCACATACTATAGATATATATAGACTATTTGTGTACACACACATATACAATATATATTTGTATATATTACATATACATATAAGAAAAACTTCATTACAGGTTTTTTTTTCTTCCTTAGGAAATTGGCAGACCACCAGGAGAAACCTGGAAACATTCTGTATTCCTCTAAGAAAATGTATCCTAAAGGGAATCAATTATTTTGATTTTTTTTCTTTGTATATCCAAGTAGTACAACTATTGACATAATGTAGGCAATAAATAGTCATTGATTGATTTGCATTGATATCTTAAGTTAAATACATTCTTTTTGTTTTTCCACTTTTTTATTTTTCTCTTAAAACAGTGGGAATAGATTTTTTATTAAATATTAGAATGTAAAGGGGTTGAATACAAGAAATTACCTCTCCTGGGCAAGAAATGGAGGAGGGGGAAGGTCAAATTTGTCCTTGAAAAAGGATGAATCAACATATTTTTAAAGATTTTTTCTTCAGTTGTTCAGTTGCTTATTATTTTATGCAGACCAAAAAGAGTTCTGAAATTATTTGAATCCTTTAACTAGAAAAAGGACTAACATACTGAGGATAGTATTTATCAAGTGAAAATATTTCCTAGAAATCTGCTTTTGAATTTCATTTACTCCACTTACTAGTTATATAATCTTAGGTCAACCCTCTGGTCTTTTTTTTAATCCTTCATGTTTCTTGATTTGTCACTTTTAAAACCACTGACCTACTAAATTTTCTCTCTTTTTTTTACTGTACTTTCTTTGTTCTCTTTCAATCCCTCTAACCAGTCCTTCTTTATCCTTTAGTGATTCTTCCCCTTCTCAAATTCTTCATGTGGAGGCCCTCAAGGGTCATCCTTCTCTATCTATATACTCCTATTGGGTAATCTCACTTATTCCCACAGCTTCAATTATCATCATAATCATCACAAAGCTTATAAAATACTTGAAATAATACTATATCACTTGATCCTCATAATGAGAAGAGGAGATATTACATATTCAGATACATAGATAGTTCTCATATCTAGATCTCTAACCCTGTCCTCTCTTTTGAACCCTGAACACTTCTGATCTGTACCCTCAGGACATAAAATTTAGAGTTGGAAGTGACGTTAAAGATCATTTAATCCAACCACTTCATTACAATGATTAACTGAGATTCAGAGGGATAGTGATTTTATTTCATCCATCTATCCATCCACTCATTCAATATAATAAACATACCTAGTCATAGTTTTTGTTTTATTTTATTTTAATAAACCCTTTACCTTCTATCTTAAAATCGATACAAAGTGTCATTTCCACAACAGAAGAATAGTAAGGGATAGGCAACTGCCATTAAATAGTGATTTGCCAAGAGTCACAGAGCTAGGAAATATGTGAGCCTGCAGTTGAACCCAGCACCTCCCATCTTGAGGCCTAACTATCCACTGAACCAACTGGTTGCCCTTCAATATATAATTTTATATATACAAATATCTTTTTGTTAAATTATGCTTTCTCTAGTATAAGGAAGAAAGGGTAGAAGAATCCTGGAATTTTGAGAATAACAAACTAATTAATATTAACTAACTCTAATAAGAAAAAATTCATTAAGCATAATTATTATGAAGAGATTATAGATGATTTTTAACCTTTCTTCCACCTCTAAAATCTATTATCCTATTTTTATGATTTACTTAGTTCTGAATTATATGGTATTTTACCTGGTTTAATTCAGAAAATCAAAAATTAACCAATAATGTTGACAGCTGCCTTTAAAAGGTGGTACAAACCCCAAACAAAAAGTTTTTCTCTAAAAAACTGGTGAGACAGGAAGGGTTCTTTGGGAGAACCTAGTGAATCACAAAATCTGGGATCACCTTTTAGAGCAAAATCTTCTCTTAATAAAGCAAACTTAACTATTAAAAAACCACTTCTCTATAACTGTTCTGGTGACCCACTTTTATATTTTTAGTCCCTCTAAAGAGAGTATTAGAAAAAGGGACACTAGATGCATTCTCTGCTGGACCAAATTTGCTTTTCCAACACTTAAAATCCATTATCCCATTATCCCAGTATCCATGGGAACTGAAAGATACATGTACTTGGGTCACTCATAACTCCCCACTATGATAGTATTCACTCTTCTAAAAAATAAGTAGAATATCCCATCAGAAGAGAATAACTTTTTTTCAGTTAGTGAATCTGTAAGTGCCACTATTTGAAAGTCACACTGGATAATGATCTCTATATAATAATTCTTTAATGAGGCCAATCTTCTCTGCAGAAGGGAAGAACCTATCTCTGTTACTGTTCTAAACCCAAAATCCTTGCAACTGTAGAGTAGCTCTTTGGTAAAGCAGACTGATATTTCCTTTCCTGGTTGAAGAGTGTCACCTGGGCCTTAAGCAAAGGGGGTTCTTCTATTAAATTCATGCCAGAAATACATTTCAGATGTAGATGGCCAGCTACACAGAGAAGTGCCAGCCTGCTATGACATGTGTATGGGAGAGATGTAGACAACATAGTATGTCATACTAAGAAGTAAAAGGTGACTGGAAGGTTCATTGAAAACTTCATAAATGAGATGTCATTTGGGTCAGGAATTCTAGTATTGGGGGGAGGGAGTACAGGGGATTCAGCAGATAAGAGAAAGAGAGTATAACAATAATATTGGAGTGTATCTAGAGAGGATTAACCAAGGTAGTGAAAAGACTGGGAATCATGTCATAGAAGAGTTTAACCTAGTGAAGAAAAAAACAAAACATTCAGTGCTCTCTGCTGCCCATTAGGTGAAGTTCAGAATCCCTTTCTTGCCATTCTGATGGGACAAGAGGAATAGAGGAGATTGGAGCATAAGTGTCTTCAAGTATAAGCTGAGCTATTAAATGGAAAAAGTACTTAATTTGTGTTTGATGGCCATACAGAAGAAAAATTAGAATCAGTGCATGGGACCTATAGTGAGGAAGATTTCCTTCCTAGGAGTGATAACTTAGAATAAATAGTTTCAGCTGGAATTAAGTTCTCTATCACTGAAAGACTTCAATTAGAAGCCAGATGACCAGTTTCAGGAGTGTTGTAAAGGGAATTCCACTTTAATTATGTATCAAATAAAATAATCTCTCATGTCCCGGCCAGATCTAAGATTCCATAATTCTAAGCAAAGGGAAAAATATCAAAGTGTAGAACAGTTCCAAAGGATAGCCAATAGTCATGGATGTTAGAACTAGAAGAAGCCATAAAATCCCACCCTCCCATTTTTCAGATGAGAAAACTAAGGCTCAAAAAAGTTAAATTATTTGGTCAAATCCTATAATTGGTAATTTTTTTAGCAGGATATGAATCCAGGTTTTCTTGATTCCAAGTCTAGCACTCGATCTAATATACAATGCCATCCCTCCCTCAATCAAATCTACCCTGATTAGGCTGGTGGATAGAGAATATGAAAGGAATTTTTACACCATAGATTTAGAGCAAGAAAGCAACTTGGACCTTTTCTAATTCAACTGCCTCATTCTATAGATGAGACCTAAAGAAGTTAGTAGCAAAGTCAAAAGCTCTTAATTGGCAGGGTTTGAAAGATTTGAATTCATGTCCTTTAACTCCAAATATTGTATTCTTTCCAGGGGGCCACACTATCTCCTTCCCTTTTATCCCCTTATCATTTGTCTTAATAGTATGAGAAAAACTAGAGTGATGCCATATCCTGGATTTCTTGTAGTGTCAGGAAAAGAAGTTTTTGCTTCTTTTAAAAGGCAATGGGAAACATGAGAACAACTCCATTGTCCCTTCCAGCTCTAGTATCTATGTGGAACCTCTTAATTTGATGTTTTAATCTCTGACCTTTGACTGGAGTAAAAGAATTTTATTTCTTTTTAATTTTCATGAATATTTAAACTATGGATAATGGTAGGAAATGATCCTGATTGTTTTAGTTAAAGTATATGAATTTATATAATAATATTAATCATTTGTGTTATGTGCAAAGAACCATCATACTCACACTGTCTGACATGATCATCTGTGGGTGCCAAAGTTGCAAGGTAACTTTCTGGGAAGATGAAAGCACCCACTCAGCCCCACTCTGTGTGATTTCTTTTACTAACATCCCTTGCTATTGAATTATAGTATTCTCTCCCTAGTTCCAGGAAAATAATATAAGAGCAAATACATAAAGGGTTAACGCACATATGTCCCACTTTCATCCCTCTAGAATAATACCCCAAAGATCATATTCACAGAATTAAAACCTAAAGATCATTACCCACTAACTCCTCCTTTTTCTCTCAGCTGATGCGCACTTAGTTGCCCCACACCCACTGCTAGCCAAACACATAAGCACCACATCAATCACTCCTCTAAAACACAAGCTGCTTGCTCTCTTTGTGGTGGCAAAAAAATTGGAAAATGAGGGGATGCCCTTCAATTGGGGAATGGCTGGACAAATTGTGGTATATGTTGGTGATGGAATACTATTGTGCTCAAAGGGATAATGAACTAGAGGAATTCCATGTGTACTGGAATAACCTCCAGGAATTGATGCAGAGTGAGAGGAGCAGAACCAGGAGAACATTGTACACAGAGACTGATACACTGTGGTACAATCAAATGTAATGGACTTCTCCATTAGTGGCAATGCAGTGACCCTGAATAACTAGGAGGAATCTGAGAAAAACCACTATCCACATTCAGAGGAAACACTGTGTGGGAGTAGAAACACAGAAGGAAAACAACTGCTTGAATACATGAATCAAAGGGATATGGTTGAGGATGTAGACTAAATGAACATCCTAGTGCAAACATCGACAACATGGAATAGGTTCTGATCAAAGACACAAATAATACCCAATGAAACTACGCATGGGCTGCAGGTAGGGTGGGTGGAGGGGAGGAAGGGAAATAATGTGATTATTGTAACCAAGGAATAATGTTCTAAATTGATTAAATAAACTAATTCAAATGGGGAAAAAATAAAAAAATAAAAATAAAACACAAGCTGCTGACACACTTCACTACAATAACCAGAGCAACATCACCAAGTGCCTGAATGAAACATAAAGAAAAGTGCAACGTAGAAATTAGAAAGATACCTGATTCTTGTCTGTATTAAATTACCCTTTAACCCTGTACCTAGCTGCAAAATGTTTTGTTACACACCTCCTAAGTAATTCTGATTGATTATGAAAGCTGATCAAAAGCAACAATGATTCTCTTAGCTGGTCATCCCACAGGTCAGGGGTAACTGACCCCCTGGCTACCCTGCCTATGTAATTTATTTCTATCACATAATTTTTCTATTGTATCAGCATGGTATATGATCACAGAATGTTGATTAAGCAATTTGGTAATGTGTGACATATCCAATATTCTGTAAAAGATCATGTATGTTGAAAAATGACTGTGTGCCAGAAAAGCATGTACTCACTGAACTATATAATAAACACAAACCCTGAGCCAGATGGAACAGCTTTGTGAGGCCTAAGCTCCAGGTCTGAGCACTCAGTTGTCTCCCATCTCATCATTATTCATCTAAACTGACATACCTAGGCAGAAGGGACCCTTGGCTTTGAGAGATTGCTGGATCGTCTTTCAAAAGTTATGAGTTTCTTTTATTTTTGTACATAAGTGTTAATTACTCAGAATCCTGACTAAAAAATAATTAGTATACAGAGTATAAAGTACATTGCACAATGGGAAGGAGCCTGATGATATAGAACTTCAACAATTTTCTTATAGCTTTCATTTTTTCCTCTAAAAGAGAATTTTTTTAAAGGATCTAGAACAGGATGATTAGGACTTTGCCACCAGGTACTCCTAAGCATAAAAAAAAAATTAACTGAACAACTAGTAATCACGGACATTTAGTCAAAAAAGGAAGTGACTAGTTGACACCTACTCCCTCTAGCATCCATATCCTAGAAAAGCCCCTCCTCAAAATAGCTCCACCTTGCCCCCCCCACTCCCTATTTCATGGCTACTACAGTAGCAAACTGGATCTCCATATTTGAATTTATCTTTAAAAGCTTTAGTTGAGGATATGATGATTTATCCTTTTGGACCCAGGTGCAAACATTCTCTTTTTACCAAGTTTGTGCAGCTCAAAACAAACCTACCTTGATGTACCACTTGAGTTAAAACTCCTTTGGCTTCTGTGCTTGTTGAGCTATTTTCCCCTTCATCTAGATAAATTCAATTGTAGAGATATGAATGAGTTGAAGAGATCTTCCCTCTGTATCCTTAATAAGTGTCTAATTCACCCCCTTAAAATCCAATGAAGAGAACGTTTTATATTTTTAGCTATCTAAAGCTCAGTTTCTTTGCCTCCAAAATAAAGTCACAGATCTTCCAAAAGACAATATCCACCTCTTTGAATGGAGGATGGAGGTATGAACTCTTTAGCCTCTCTTTAATTAGGAATAACAGGATAGAAATCTCATTCCCCCTTCCAATGTATTTGCCCCATATGCCTCAAAGTGTTCAACTTTGAGCAATCTGTGAAAGCACAAGGCAAATCCCACCTCCTTTCTCCAAGCCAATCTCCCAGTTAAGATGTGGAGTACCTCAGTTACAAAGAGAAGCAATTTCTTTGACCTTAGGCCTTCTATTTCCTGTTGTACCTATCCCTTGAGGGAAAAAGAAGAGGTAAATTAGTGGGGAATTAACTTCCTTTGCTTGATATGCAGGTCCAACTTCTATTTCTAGCTTTGTTCTTTCTTGTCTAATCTCCAGGCTTTGAAGGGGAAAAAAGTAGTAAAGTGGAGTCTCCCATCTGGTCATTTGACTGTGTGCCTCCTATTTCATACTCATTTGTCTCCAGCTCAATCTCCAACCTTCTTTGGGAAATAGAATGTCACCTTCCACTCAATTCCACTCAATGATGAACATTCTCACACCTGGTCACACCCTATACATCCCAGTGGAAATCCTGTAGGGCATTATCCAGCCCCATTCACTGTTACATACTACACAATTTCTTTTTCCCATCCCTCTCAATCTTCCCTTCCCAAAGTTCTAAGCAAACACCATCCATCTCTTCCACTGTGTTCTCTGGAATGCCTGTTCCAAAGGTCACAAACATCCCCTAAACCTTTTCTTTTCCCTCTCTTTCTGTCTATAAGTTATTACTTAAATCTGACTACCCTCTGATGAGAAAGCCTTCCTGGCCACTTTTTCTAGTAATGGCTACACCTGCATTTATTTTTCTCAGTGCCTGGGTTGAGTCTGGAGAGTTGGCTTACTCCTTGCTGTCCACTATCACTTTCAGGTTCTCTCCTCACCTCCATCACCCAACAGCCTCTTCTCCTTTAAAACTCATGCTATTCGTATCTACCATCTAATAAAAATCATGGTAGCTGTAATCTTAAGATGTGCATATCTCTTTCCTTCCTTCCTCAATGAGTATAGTACATGCATGGTTCAATTTTTCTTTCCTCTTAAATTCTTGCTCCCATACAAGGGGACTTCAACATACATATTGATCCTCCCTCAAACATTCATCACTGAATATTTCAACCTACTCAAAATTCCCATATCCTACTCTTCCATTCCACCACAGTCCCCAACAAAGATGATCACATTCTTGATCTCCCCATTACCCACAAATGCACCACCTCCATCTTCAGGAATTCCAAAATACCCTTCTCTGACCATAATCTATTGTAATTCTCACCTCTTACTCTGCCTTGTCTTACCAAACTCTACTCCTTGTCTACACCATAACCTTCAATCTTTTGATCTCTCACTTCTCTCCCAAGCAACCATCCATCCTAGCTACTCTCTCATCTTTTCACCATCTTGACCCCTTGATGAACTAATTCATTTTTATACTGTCATCCTCTCATTAATTCCTAGCCCCCTTATCTTTTGCCAACTGGCTTCTGTCAAGTCTCAGCCCCAGATCAATTTCACTATTTACTAACTTTACTGCTAAATAAAGATGTGGAAAATCACACAACCATTTTAAATGGATCTACTACATATTTAAGTTACAGAATCTCAACTGGGTCCTCATTGCTCCTAAGCAATTGTATTATATCTCCCTTATCAATTCACTATCCCATTCTCCACAGTGGCTCTTCTAAAGCCTGCTCACACAATCTCATTCCATTCTATCCCTGTCAAAGAATTGCCCTCTGGTATTACTTTTTTGTCAATCTTTTCCTATCTCCTGCCTTATTCCTTATTGCCTACAAATATGTTCATCTCCCTTATCCTGGGAGGGAAAAAATACCTCTCACTTGATCTTTTCATCTCCACTATAGTACCCATATCCACCAAATGGCTTCCCTGGCTTCCTTCAAATAACAACTAAAATCCTGTCTTTTCTAGAAGTTTCTCACAATCCCTCTTAATTCTAGTGCCTTCTTTGTTTTTTTTTTCTTTATCCTTAGTGATCTGGTTTTTTTATTTATTTTTATTAGATACTTAGTAACCACTATAAAAAATTTAACTAAACAAATACAGAAAAATTATATGCAAAACCACAAATTCCACATTGCTTACAATTTGCACAAAATATGTAAATTATATGCATATTAATATAAACATCCTCTGCTTTTGAGTTCCCTTTGGATTTGTTTTACTTGGATACATTTTCTCTTGATTTTGTGGCTATTATTTTTTAGTGTAATCATAGTATATATTATTCTCTTTTCTTCTCTTTTCATCTCTTCATATGTTTCCCTCATTATCTTTATAGTCTAATAATATAATATAGTACATCAAATATAATCTATTCAGCCATTTCTCCCATTCACTGCATTTTTTATTTCCAGTTATTTTGTCATAACAAAGCTTCCGTGAATATTTTCATACATATACATATAGCTTTTTTATGCTTTTAATAATGCCCTTAGGGCCTAACTGTAGTAATGTAATCTGTAGGTCAATGAGCATGAACAGCTTTATAGCTCTAAATATATATTTCCATCTTGTTTTTTAAAAAATTCACAGCAGCTCTGGCAATGCAATATCAAGCCTGTTTCTCCATAATTCTATCAGCATTTAATTTGATGATTTTCCTTCACCTAGTACTAAGTTAACATATATTATGAGTGCTATATTTAGCTAGATTGATCCTTAGCCAGAAGATACAATCTGTTGCCAGGACCATACTCTTTCCAAAACAAGTTTTTTTCCAGTTTGGTCATACCAATAGAACTTTTCTTCCAGTGCCACTACCCTTTAGGGATGTGGGTTACCTCTATAACATGATGAGTGTTAAAGTAATACTTTTGCAGAATTAAAAGATTTTCTATTGCTGTCCCACTAGAAACCATTTGGATTATGTGTATACTCAGGCTTAGATCTATTACTAACCTCATAGAGATGTGTAGGGACTCTCCAAATACCTATCTTATTTATCTTATCTAAGAATCTATTCATCTCCTAAACTTAATTTATTTTTTGGTTAAATTTATCTTGTTCTGAGAAGGAAAAATGAAAATCTCCTATTATGATGATGATGTTATTTTTTCTATCTGTATCTCATTTAGTTTTTCCTTTAAAAATCTGGGTGCTATAATGCCTGGTGCATATAGTCCAATAATGTCAATGCTTCATTATCCATAATAACCTCCCCCCCCAATATAATATAATTACCCTGTTCATAACTTCCAATTAAATCCATTTTAGCTCCAACTCTGTCAGAGATCATGACTGCTCTACCTGCTTCTTTGGATCACTTGAGCCATAGTATTTTCTGCCCTTCATCTTCACTCTAGGTGGATCTTTCCAATGCCTTCTTTTGTTAATTATTTCCTATTTATCCTATATATAGTTTGTTTTTTACATATATGTTTGCTTTGTGTTCTCCTCTATTAGATCATGAGCTCATATCTTTTGCCTCTTTTGATAGTCCCAAATTTTATCACCATGGCTGGCAGATAGTAGGTACTTAATAAATTCTTTTGACTAGCTGCACTCATTTTGAATTTCTTTGACTTCTGCTGCTGAGGTCATTTAAGACTTCTTTAGTTTTGGGGTTTTTTTTTTCATCGAGTAACTATACAACATACCTTCTCCCCAGACCTTTTTAACTGTCTTCTATGTGTTGTCTTTCCCTTTAGACAGCAAACTCCTTGAAGGCAGAGACTGCCTTTCTTTTTTTTATAGTTGTATTCCTAGTGCTTCTTAGCACAATGCCTGACACATAGTAAATATTTAAGACACTTTTTATTGATGGACTCAGGTAAGCCAAAAGGATGAGTTAAATATTTTTCTCAGAGAAAACTGTTACATCATATCATATAAAAAGAAAGAAAAAAAAGAAATTAATTTGAGATCAGTAGAACCAACACACACACACACACACACACACACACACACACACACACACACACACACATACATTGAAATTATGAAAAGGGAAATGAGGAAGAGGGGGAGAAAGGATGGAGTACAAAGTTGAAGACTTGTTTCTTAAAAGTTTCTTTTATCACTTTAGCATTGATCTGTGGGTTGGTTTGTATAGTTGTTTTTTTTCTTCACACTAAGCAGCTGCTGTGTATGAGAGGGACAAGGCAGTACTTCTTACAAATGCTACTGAGAGACATCATTTGGGAAGATAACAACTTGGTACAATAGCCCAAGGGTTGAAGGGATAGTATTATTCACAAGATTTGAATTTTATTTTTCCTGTTAAAATATCCAAATCAATTATACCTTTTATTCACATATTCTTGTAGTCAGTGGGGTAGAAGAACTCCTTCTTTCCATCAAATTAAATGAAGTGTGTGTCTGTGTGTCTGAGTGTGTTGGTCCTGACTTGTGAGTTCATTGGAACGGGGATCTCCTAGTGTGAAAATTTGTTTCAGCAACATAAACGGATGACTTGACAGTAACCTCCAGACTTAAAGAATTATCTTGAGCACTACTGAGAGGTTAAAGGACCTGCCCAACACTGCACAATCAATCAGCATCAGAGCTGATCCCAGGTCCTTTTAACTCCAAGAAGTGCCTTCTCTTCAACTAGGCAAGGTAGACTCCCATGCATGCAGAGTAAATAGCTAGATAACAGATAGAGATGGATACACATATACATACATAAATGCATAGATAGATTAATGTATACATAGATAAGAAGAAATACATTTGTAGAGATGTAAATGATAGAAAAAGGGAAAGAGAGAAAGAGAATCAAAGACAGAGAGAGACAGAGAGGCAAAGAAACAGAGAGAGGGCCTGGGGGCAGAAAAGAGAGATGATACATACATTGACAGAGGTAGATTATAAATAGATACGTAGATGATAGAGACAGATATATAGAAATAGTTACACAAATGATAGAGACAGATATATAATACATTGACAGAAGTAAATGATAGATACAAAATACACACAAAGTTAATAGATTCCTGTATGTATATACCTAGACATAGATACATAGATACATGGATAAATAAGCAGAAAAATATATCATATGTGTGTGTCATTTATACTTTTTTCCCCCAAACCCTCACCTTCTATCTTAGAATCAATACTAAGTATTGCTTCCAAGGCAGAAGAGTGATAAGGGATTGGCAATGGGGGCTAAGTGACTTGCCCAGGGATCCACAGCTAGGAAGTGTCTGAGGCCAGATTTGAACCCAGGACCTCCTGTCTCTTGAGTCTGGTGTTCTTATCCACTGAACCATCTAGCTGTCCTTGTGCCATGTATACATACACACACACACTCACACACATAAACACCTGGTCATGATGTAGTGAATAGAAAGTTTGGCCTTATAGTCAGGATGACCTAGATTAAAGTCCTCACTCTGACACGGCTTGGCTGTGTGACCTTTGACAAGACACTGAGCCCCTCATTGTCCCATGCAAAGCTCTAAGATGACTGCAGAGGATATGATCATCTGCATTAACAGAGAGTTTCCTCATCCAAGAGGTATCCACACATATGAAATCACCAGTTCAGTATTTATTTGAATCCCTCCCAGCATGTAGCATAGTGCTAAGAAAGTAGTAGCCAGGAAGTGTTTTGTTCAATGAGGAAGACTATTGACTCTAGTGTCAGAGAGCCTGAATCAAATCCCACGTTTGATATTTACCTGTGTAAACATGGGCAAAGACCCTTATTATCCCCAGACCTCACTTTTCACATTTATTAAAGCAGCAGTTTGGACTAGTACATGATGTCTTCATCCTTTGAACCTCTCTGGTGGTCTGATGAAGCCTATGGACCTCTTTTCAAAAAGTCTCTTGCTTATGTTTATAATTGTAAAAGAATAAAAATTCAGTTAGAGGTAAAGGAAAATAAAGATGTATTTTTTTCTTCTCGTCGAAGTTTCCAGATTGCCCAGGGAGCCATGAATCTTGACTTATGAATTCCTAGATTAAAGGGCAGCAAATGGACACTTCCTTAGCTATGTGACCCTGGGCAAGTCCCTTGACCTTTAATTGCCTAGTCCTTACCGTTCCTCTGTCTTGCGACTGATACTGAGTAGTGATTCTAAGACTAAGACTAAGAAGGTAAAGATTAAAAGAAAAAATTTCTAGATTAAAAGACTCTCGGGTTCCATTCAGCTCTATATAAACTATGAAACTATGACATACAAAAGATATTAAGTTTTAATTATCATCCAAGACAAGGGTGTCTTGGATTCCATTTGCCTTCAAATAGCATTGATAGGAAATGCTGCCTCACTGCTCTCTTAATGCAGCAGTGTGTGTGTCAGGTTTCAGAGGCTATGATGGTGCAGTTTAAATTCTGTTAGATTCTACCAGGGCTTCAGGTTGTGAGCCAAGAGATACCCATTGCCTAAGGATAAGCTTAAAGAGGTTCTCTACAGGGGAACAAACTTTTTAAACATATATGTTGAAGACTGACCGCTAAATTATAGGATTGTCCTCTTTGTCAATAGAGGGAACAATGACATCTCTTGGAGGCAGCTAGGGAGTACAAGAGGAAAGCTTGCTAGGACTGGAGTCAAAAAGAGCTGAAATCAAATCCAGCCTCAGACATGTTAATAGTTGTATAACCCTGAGCAAGTCATTTTAACCTCTTTCTGCCTCAGTTTCCTCAAGTGTAAGATGAGAATTAATAATAGTACCTGCCTCCAAGATTATTGTGAGAATCAAGTGAAATAATATTTGTAGAACACTTAGTGCAGAGCCTGGATCAAAGAAGCAGTTAAATGCCTGTTCCTTCCTTGAAAATATGCTACAAAATCTTTAGGGAAATACAAATGTCTTTACCTCAGGTAGAAAAAGTTATTTCACTCTTCTACAAATGGATTCCTTAAAAGTAATACATCTTAGTTATACAATTCCCCTTGGCTTTGGGGTTTGGGGTTTGGGTTTGGACAGGAACTATAATTTCATCCAGGCAGGAAACTCCCTCATGAAGAACTCCCCTACCAATAACATCAGGATCATCTGTATATCATATAGTATCAAAGAACTGCTTGAGGCACTGAAAGCTTAAATGATCTGGCTAGGTCCAATAGTCAGTGTCAGGGGCCCCATCTGAACCCAGATCTCCTTGATTCCAAGGTCTGCTATTCATGAACTATGTCCAGCTACCTCTCACTATTCCATTGACTTCCACTATGCCATTAAAAGATCATTTGAGATTAATTTCATCTGCAAATAATGTAATTTATTGGCTAATTCCAGAAGCTCTTCATTCTCTTACACAAAGGGGCTAGAAGTTAGTTACCTTCTCTGGGATAAAAATAAAAATAATAAAAGCTCTCCTTTTCTTAATAGATTGTAGACCTAGAGATGAAAAAGACCTGAGAGAACTTCTGGTCTTCCCCTCTTAATTTTACAGGGGAGAAAACAGAGGCTCATAGTAGAAAAGAGACTTACTCAAGGTAACATAAGTAATAAGAGGCAGAGACCAGATTTTAAATCACATTTGTACCACAAAGATTTCTTAATAAATAAACTGCTTTTTTTTCATTGCTATTAGGTGTTTATCACTTATCTAGCTATTCTGGAACATATAAAGAAAGAAGAGAGTAAGTTTCTTTCAGAAAACTTGCAGTCCATTTAGAGAGTCGATCTATCCATGTGAAAAGTTAGTTCAAAAGACAAGGCAGTAAGTAGTTAAGCAAATAAGGAGAATAGGCCACAAGTATTCTACAGCACTCACTGTTTGCACTTCTTAACTCATTGGATATAAAATATAATTATAAGTTTTAAACATAGTTCTACACTCTGTTGATGATTTGGTATCTTAATCAATTTCCTGGTGATTGCCTTTTTTTTTAAAGAGCTTCTCAGTTCACCTATAAGAGTGTTGAATTCATTTATTCCACCTCTTCAGCTTAGATCAGTTTACGAAAATAGCTTTGCAAAAACAGATGCACATTTCATCTTGCTGGGTAGTTATACAATTTATGGCACTTGTAAATTAAGCAGCCAAATGCTATCTTAAAATCTGAAATAATAATAAACCAAATGCTGTTACATTTGACATTTTCTCCCATCTTAGTCTGTTCATGCGTGATCTATCTCTTGCTCCGGTCCATGTCAGAATCCTTTGTTCTACAATATTTCTTTTCTTACAGTATTGATCACTATCGATCTCAACCCAGTACAATACCAAGTAATTAAATATTTTCTCAAAGAAACAAGTATTTCTCTCTTTTCAATATGACCTTCACCTGATGTACAAATGGTTTCAGCATTAGCAGGAAATCTCATACTCTTTCTGGTGCAAACTTGACCTCCATAGTCCTACTTTGGAAATGCACTAGATTTCTAACAAGAGCTTTTAGAAATGTAACAGTGCTGATTTGTTAGATAATGAAACCCAAATTGTCCTAGAAAAAGGTGCAATTATACAGCATGTAATACACAAATAAATTGACTTAATGTTACATTATAATGGAAACTGTGCAAAACCCTCTACACAAGCACAATAAAATAATAAAAAGTAATAGAACAGGTAATAGATGTAAAATAAATGCTAAAAAAGTAGTTCAAATCATTTTCATACCAGTCAAAAGATACTGAGGAGGGCGCATCCAATCACTATAAAACACCAGAATGAAACACTTCTAAATAGTAATATAAATTTTTGTGGACACTTCATGTCCCATGATGTGGAATTGACATATAGTTTGATTTTCTTTTTCCTAATGTAAGCCACAGTTTTACAGTCCTAGTGAAAACATTTTATTGCTGGGGATGTATTAGATATGGTTCATTTCCCTTCTCAGTATGGCTTTAATTTTCCACATCCATGGCTTGACACAGACCCAAACACCAGAAGATGGTTTGTCTGCTATAAACTGTTTGGTTTTCTTTGATTGCTTTACAATTTAATCTATAGCTCATTCCATTAACCCTTTCCATTTTAATGCTGCCAAGTCTCTCAGCTCCTTAATATAAAGATAAACTTCTCCCCACCTCCCAAACATTTATGTTGATTCTGGCTTCTCATGGCCAGGGGATTACAGACAGTGGGTGGGAGAGAAAGAGCGCAAGAGAGAACGGTTTTCTCTCCTTGTTAACTTTTCCAAGGCCCTGTGTAATTGTAAAATAATTGATGTGCTTTTTTTTTTCTCTAGGAAGGGGATTTTCCCTGTTGCTTCATAATACATTCATCATTATTCATTCCTGGGGTGCAGGAATGATCAGGCGGATCTCCTGAGCCAGGAATGTGCCACCGTCATTCTAACTTTCTCCTCCAACTCCAGCTCTTAAGGAGGAGTAGGAGAGGGGTGGGGGGACCAGGGTAGGAGGAGGGAGGGTTAGGGAATCCTTTCCCCCGGCTGGGCTGCCATGTTGTCACATCCGATATCCCGTCCCTTCCGGCAGAGAAGGTGGCTCGGGGAGGGTCACCAGATCAGCCTGTGCCTCCGGGCGGCTCGCCTCCAGTACAAAAGACTCCACTCAACTCACGTTAGGCATCTAGGTGGCCGATAGGCGGTGACGGCCTGCCAGCTCGGGCTGGGGGCGAGCTGAGCTGACTGCCTTGAAATGCTAAGTGCTTAATTAAGGACCTTTCATATCAGTTATTGAGGGCTCCGTCTCCCATAGCCCAGGGCATTGTACTTTGCTGAGGGATCCCTGGAGCCAGAGCCAACTTCATTGCAATGACAAGTTGGGAGAGAAAAAAGAGAAAAAGAAAGAAAGACAGACAGAGAGAGGAGGGGGAGAGAGAGAGAGAGAGACAGAGACAGAGACAGAGGCAGAGACAGAGACAGAGAGAAAAGGAGGAAGGAAGGAAGGAAGGAAGGAAGGAAGGAAGGAAGGAAGGAAGGAAGGAAGGAAGGAAGGAAGGAAGGAAGGAAGGAAGGAAGGAAGGAAGGAAGGAAGGAAGGAAGGAAGGAAGGAAGGAAGGAAGGAAGGAAGGAAGGAACCGAGGAAGGTAAAAGGCAAGTAGTTTTCGTACTCTTACAGTCTTTCCCCAAAGCTGATACACTTCACTGTAGCATAGACATCTGGCTAGTAGATTATGAAGGAAATACACGGTCACAAACACATGCACATACACACATTATAATTATATATTATAATTAATAAAGAATTTAATAAAGAATATATTATATAATTGTGTGTAGATGTAACATTCTTATACACGTTTGTACACATACAATTTTATATAAAATATGTATTCTATATTCACTCTTTTTAAACATTAATATTAAATACTCAGAGCTTGCACCTTAGGATAGAGTTCTCTTCTAAAAAAAAAAACAATAACATAAAAGCTGGAAGACACCTTAGAGGACATTTATTTAAATAGTTTCCTCATTTTTAAGGATGAGAAAACTGATATCTGCAGACCTGCCCAAGGACATACAAGTAGCTCAGCCTAGATTCTTGCTCTGATCCTCTGATTCCAGATGCAGAATTTTTTTTGGTAGGGGTGGGAAGAAGCCCAGCAATATTATTAACCTTCCCCAAAATCCATCCTACCCTTGACATGTGTGCACTACCTGGAGGCACTAAGTTTTACTGTTATTTTGCTTGTAAAGATTTGGTAAGGTTTTTATTCTGATTTTTTTATTTGTTCATCTGTTTTATTTGGGAAATTCCTATTCTGTGATATATAAGTGGCTAATTGTGAAAGATTGATTTATGACTGAGGTTAATCTTTGTCAGAGAAAGAAGAGAAGCTATTCATCTATTTCACAAAGTGACTAAGAATGTGAGATTCTATAAAGTGAGGAAGGAAGGAAGGAAGGAAGGAAGGAAGGAAGGAAGGAAGGAAGGAAGGAAGGAAGGAAGGAAGGAAGGAAGGAAACCTGAGAATATGAAATGAAATCAAATTATCATTCAAAAGTAATCCCTTCCCATCCACCTCTAGGCAATAAAACAAAAAGGGGGTGTGTGAATATATATATATATATATGTATATGTATATATATATATATATATATATATCTCATGTGGTAAGCTAAGGTAATATGTCTCAAGTTGTAAGCTAAGATTGTAAAAGTACTATCATCAAACAACTTTATTAGTACCTTGATTGACATGATCAGTCATTATCCATCTACCTAGTTAGTGGCACAAGGTATTGTTCCTATCTATAGGGTGTCCCAGAAGTTTTAGGGCAGTTTTAAGCTGTTAAAAAAAATTTTAACTGTCCTAAAACTTTTGGGATACTCAGTATATTGGGTAAATAAGTCATTGATGACAGATTTGACCCAAATGGCAAGGTGGTTTGGGAATAGATCTAGTGCTGGCTTTATGAATAAACATAAGAACAGTTCTCTGTTCAAATACTAACCAAAATAACCTTTTTTTTTTCATTTTAAACGAGACTTCAAATTTCCTCCCATGTGGAGAATTCATAGTGTTGTAGCTTCCTTCATAAATTCATTCGCAACTGCAAATTATTGCCTTAGAAAGCCACTTGAAATATTAAAATAGTTAAGTGACTTAGTACTTGAAATCGGGTCTTGCTGACTCTAAGACTACCCTATATGCATTAAGATTAAGCCACACTCCTTCTCTCTTGCTATGATTATTAATCTATTTTTACTAGATTTCTTAATGTGCATCTTCCCATTTGATATTGATTTCTATACAATTTTCAAGGTATTTTATGTATATATGAGTGCAATAATTGGTGTAATAACAAGAGTATTTATAAAGTAGCTATGGGGTTGTATTTTCCTAAGGAAAACAAAAGGACCAGATGGTCAAAGGATAACAGAATTGGACGGAGATTTAAAAATCTTAATATGATTCTTTTAATATGAGATCAATAAACTATTATAAGAAAAATGCATCTTTATTTTCACTAAGTTCTAACTTAAATTTAGTATTTCCTTCAATTATAACTTCAAAAAGAAAAAGAAAAACATTCTGAGAAGAGGTCCATGGGTTTCCAAAAAAGTCCATGACACACAAAAAAGTTGAAAGACCACCCTGCTTTAGTCTCACCGCCCTCATTTCATAGATGAGGAAACGAGGGACCAGACAATTCTATAGCATTGCCTGAAATGACATAAGTAATATACATAAATAATCATTCACAAAATTCAGCCACTGTAAACAGTGGTGCCATTTCAGTTTTCCCCCCATTCAACCTTGCTAGTTTAAAACAAGAGATCATGGTGTTTTTGTACCAAAAACATTCTCCCTTTAGTGACTATCATATATAAATATATATATATATATATATATATATAAACACCAATATATGGGGTTGGTTGAAGAGAGCTCCCACATTATGATTTTAACTTCTACAAAATTTATAAGCACGTTTTTCTGTTCATCATCATTGTACATGTTTATTTTTGTCCTACAATTTTACAGGTATACATTGGAACTTGCTTAAAAGTACTGTACTCTGCATTCTTGGCCATGAACTAATTCACTGATCCACCAATACTTTGGAGATATTTTTACCAGAAAATGCTTCTCAAAACTTAAGCCTCAACTATACCACAACCCAAGTTTCATGAAGTTTAATGGTGATAGTTGTGGCATTTAGAATCTTAATCTGAATAATTTGAGAGGGGAACATCTTTTTGTCCCCTTCTTTTACTCAGTACCTGAATTTCAGGTTTCAATTATCTGAAAATTACTACATGTATATGCAAGACAGCTAGCTTGGTAACAAGGATAAGGAGCATCAATATTGCAAAATTTTGCTTGGTCCTTCTAGGTATTCTTAAATTTCTAAATATTAAGTATCTACAAGAAGGGTAAGGAAGAAATGCATTTAAGAAAGGAAAAACTTTGTCCAATATTATAATCCAAGTTTATAAAAAACCAATTTGATTTCAATGAAAAGAAAAGAAAAAACCTGAAATAATAGAGAAACCTCTATTTAAATGCATTTGGATGCAGAGTATGTTTTTCTGATTTTGATAATAACAGGTACTTGGTAGATTTGGCAATTTGAATTCCACTAATTCTATATGGTCATTTATTTAATGCTAGACAATGTGTTCCAAGAAAAGAAAACTAGAGTGTTATTCTTTGTTTTGTTTTGATTTTTAAAGGGTTTGGAATCCTAAACTAGGTTAAGAAAAATAATAATAGCTCACATCTGATAATTTTTAAATTTGCAAGCACATTTCTCCCAACAATCCTGTCAAATAGATATTACCAGGATTAGAATCTTCATTTTACAGATAAAGAAACTGAGGATCTTATAGGCTAAATGACTTGCCCATAATCAGACAGCTAGTGTCTGAGTCCAAATTTCCTAAACTCAAATCCAATGCTATAGCCTCTATACCATGCTGCCTCTCTGGCTCTATAGGAAACTAAGTGACATTACAAGAAATTTAGGTAATATGGACAGTCAGTGAGAAGCAGTGTGAGGTAATGAATAGAAGACTCCATTTGGACTTAGACTTCTAATCCAGACTTTGACACATAATGACTTTACAGGCATAGATAAGACACTTAATTCCTCAGTGCCCAGGAAGTTCTGGAAAACTGCAAACTGTAAAGTTGTTAATAGGCATCAGTGGAAGTTTTCTTCACATGAAGAGTAACTCATAATGATAAAAATCAAAGATCCATCATACACTTCACCCCAGTCCTCTCTCTCCTCCCCCCCAAAATGTTGTATAATCTTTGTTCTACAGTAGATTTGTTGGTCTAAATAATCCAGAGTCCATCAATTTACTTCAGTTCTCTAACTTACTTTGGCTATATGAACATAATATTTGGAGGCAGACAGTCAAATTCTGTTCATCTGGTTATCCGTGTATAGCTTAGCTCTATGGCCAAGCCTGAGAATATAATTCCTACCATTTATGTGTCTTTAAAATGCTGGCATCCATCAAGTCCAACTGACCAGAACTCATAGTCTGTCTTGATTTGATTATAGTAAAATGGTTTTAATTTTTTAGAAATGTCAACTTATTTTATTTTTGAAAATATGTATGTAATGATCCATTGATTAAATTTGCATATGGTGTTGGGGGGGAGGGGCAAGAAAACAACTTTCTGTTTCTCTTCCAGACATTTTATCTTGCCATAATATTTCATTTTTCCCAGCTCTAGTTATTTAGTTCATCTCTCTATTAAACAACAAGATATAAATTATTGATCAGTGTGGTTGCATAAGAAGAATCAATCATGAAATTAATGCTATGAAACTTTTCCAAGATTATTCATTACAACTTGAAAGAAAAGTGTATGCCAAGTACTTAGCTATTCATAGGTTTTAAAAAGATAGTAAAAAGAGTACTATGAGGTCAAATCCACCACAAATATAAAGGAAAAGAATCATAGAAATTCTCATGCCAACCTTAAATCACTATGTAAATGTTGACTATTATTAGTAGTATTGCCAAATTGTATTGGATAAGTCTTTCCTGCTTAATTCATATTTTCTTCAGTTTAGACACCAACACAAAGTTGCCATTTTCATGTAAAAATACATTTCCTTTTTTTAAAATCAGTTTTCCTGCTCATTAAAAAAAATTCTAAATACTATATACAGTCAAGTTAAAACCAACTATATAGAGTTTAACTCAACTATTAAATGTAATCTATTGGGAATATTATTATTATTACTTGAATTTTGATGAACTCTGATACTCTCTGAAGGAGCTGTCTAGGATAATTTAATCCTTCAAATACCATTTTAAAGTTTAACATGTCAGATTATTTCCCTGTCTTTTTTGGAGATGCTAAAACAATACATAAGCTGAAACAGTTTTCTTTTAATTGAACATTAAAAAAAGAGGAAGAAAGAGGAGAGATTTTGTTAATAGACCAAATTCTCCTGGATAAAAAGAACATGTGATATGATTTTAATTTCAGAGAAAGAAGAGAGAAAGAGGTGTGTGTGGGGAGAGAGAGAGAGAGAGAGAGAGAGAGAGAGAGAGAGAGAGAGAGAGAGAGAGAGAGAGAGAGAGAGAGAGAGAGAGAGAGAGAGAGAGAGAGAGAGAGAGAGATCACTGGAAAGATTATTGATAACTCAAGGACCCAGAGTCTGCACTGGCTCAACAGTGTAATAGTGACAATGATTAACTACAAAACGGTGGTCTCAGTCTAAGGGTAAATAAGCTATCACCATGGCACTGAATGAGGGAATGGCATTCCACTGGAATGGGTTTCACTGCAGTGAGCTCTCCACCTGATGACAGCTACAATCAAGAGTGGCTGCCGGCAGCTGCTTTGCTCCAGGCCACATTCAATTATGTCGGCCTGCATTAGTCCCTGGCGAAGCTGTCACCTTCTAGCCTGTGAAGTGAGAGCATGAAGAGGCTCCTGAAGTCTCTCCAGTCCCTTGCTTCGGGTTCAGGGGAGGGAGGAAGGGAGGATGGGAAACAATGTGGAAAAAAAGACCATTAGCACTCTGACTGCTGGCAGCATTCATTTTGCTCATGTAGTGGAAAAAAAAAATAGCTTAGGTGAGCTGGATTCGAGAAGTTGTCTGGCATTGGATAATTGCAGGGATTGTTGAGGTTTTTTTTTTTTTTCTCTCTCCCTGCCCCCTCCAAGAAATCATTCTTTTTCAGGAGGTACTGCCAAGGGATTGTCCTATTTCCAGGATTTTAGAGTCACTCTTGCTTACCCTACTCCAGAGACAGCTTCGAACACCGGAATACACTTTCTGATATCTACCACCCGAGAGCCCCAAGAGATTCTCCAGCAGTTCTGATCTGCAAAAAGTTGGAATATTTGACTTCTTGCCTAAGATGCCCAGAACTTTGGAGAATGGATTCATTTGCAGAACTAGCAATAGAAACAGAGAATACATGAATAATCAGTGAATCTAGTAAAGAGCTGGAAGGGACCTTATAAATCATCTAGGCCAATCCTCTCATTTTACAGATAGAGAAACAAGCCCAGAGAACAAAATCTATGCCCTATCTGTAAAAGGAGAATATTGGCTTCTTTGAGGTTTAAAGTTTTAGGGGCATTAGCTTTAAGGCTTGAAGGGACCTCAGAGTCATACAGTCCAGCCCCCTGCAAGTGCTTGATTCAAAGAAGATGCTTTAGAAATCATCTAGTTTAGCTCTCTCATTTTACAAATGAAGAAATTAGCACATTGTGATTTACCTAAGAAAGCATAGATAGTAAATAAAAGAGTTAGGATTTAAACTCAAGCTTTCTGATTTTAGATCCATTCTTCTTCCCTTATGTTAGACTGCTTATAAATAACTTTGAAAACCTTATAAGTATGGATTACCCAAAGAAGCTATTTGAGGACATAAAATGTTTTAATCTTAGGTCATATGATCATAGAATCATGGTTTTACTGGATTTGAAGTCAGAGGACATAGATTTGAAAACCAAACTGCTACTTGCTCTTTAGATGACCTTAACCAAACCACTAACTCTTGCTGGGCCTCTATTTCCTCATATATAAAATGAGAATTTTGGACTAGAGGTCCTCTAAGGTCCTTCTAACTCTAAAACCGTTTCTACAACCATAAAAGGAAACTAACCCAATTCTCCCATTTTACAGGTGAGAAAATTGAGGCCCAGAACAGCAAGTGATACTACTTAATCCTTAAACTAATGTTTTATTTCTCCCTCTCCAACTGGATAAGTAAGGAGGATTCATAGATTTGATTCCAAAACTAACACTTTCAATTCTGATTAGGTTAACTATCAAGGTGTACTTATTTTGATCTGTATAGTTCTCAGAAATAATTCTATTTTTGGAAATCCAACATTTTTAAGTAACAGAAACTTTTCAGAACAAAGTGATGCAGAGAATAACTCAATGCATATCCCTGAGGGCCCGGCACAAGTAAAGCACTATACTAGGAAAAGTGGGGAATTCACAAGAAGCCCCTGACTTCACAGCTTTACTATTCAAGACCTAGAAAAGGCTATGAATCTTCTTGATTCACTGCCCATTTTTGATATTGCCCAGCACCTAATGAAAGTTCCCTCCACTCTCCTTGCTATCCAGTTGGAGACCACCTAATTAATATTATTCAGAGTCCAACCACAATTAATTTTAACAAAAACAGTATGGGAAAAAATAGGTTTAGATCAGCATCTTACACACTATACCAAGATAAATTCAAAATGGGTATATGACTTAAATATAAAGAGTGAAATCATAAATAAATTGGGCAAATATGGAATAGTATGCTTGTCAGATCTACGGGAAAGGAAGGAATTTAAAACCAAGCAAGAGACAGAGAATATTGAAAAATGTAAAATGAATGGCTTTGATTATATAAAATTTAAAAGGTTTTGAACAAAAAACCAACACAACCAAAATTAGAAGGAAAACAACAAACTGGGAGAACATTTTTATAACAAAACTCTCTGACAAAGGTTTAATTTCCCAAATATATGAGGAACTAAGTCAAATTTACAAAAAATCAAGCCATTCCCCAATCAACAAATGGTCAAGGGACATGAATAGGCAGTTTTCACACAATGAAATCAAAATTATCAATAAGCACATGAAAAATTGTTCCAAATCCCTCCTGATTAGAGAAATGCAAATTAAAACAACTCTGAGGTACCACCTTATACCTAGAAGACTGGCCAATATAGCAGCAAAAGAAAGTGATAAATGTTGGAGGGGATGTGGCAATATTGGGACACTTGTGGTGGTGTGAATTGGTTCAACCATTCTGGAGAACAATTTGGAACTATGAGCAAAAGGCTTTAAAAGACTGCCTACCCTTTGACCCAGCCATACCACTTCTGGGTTTGTACCCCAAAGAGATAATAAGAAAAAAATTTGTACAAAAATAATTATAGCCACTTTCTTTGTGGTAGCAAAAAAAAAATGGAAAATGAGGGAGTATCCATCGATTGGGGAATGGCTGAACAAATTGTGGTATCTGTTGGTGATGGAATACTATTGTGCTCAAAGGAATAATGAACTGGAGGAATTCCAGGAAGTGATGCAGAGTGAAAGAAGCAGAACCAGGAGAACATTGAACATAGAGACAGATACACTGTGGCACAATCAAATGTAATGGACTTCTTTACTAGCAGCAATGCAATAACCCAGGACAATCCAGGGGAACTTGTGAGAAAGAATGCTGTTCACATCCAGAAAAAGAACTGTAGAAACAAAAATGCATTAGAAAAATATGTGATCAATCATGTGATGTGATAGGGATATGATTGGGGTTTTGATGTTAAAGAATCGTGCTACTGCAGATATGAATAACACAGAAATAAGTTTTGAACAATGATACATGTATAACCCCGTAGAACTGCTTGTCAGATTTGGGAAGGGAGAGGAAAAAGTGGGGGTGGAGGGATCATGAATCATGTAACCATGGAAAAATATTCTAAATATTGCTAATAAGCAAAACATGTCTTCAGAGCCTTCTGCAAACAGGTTTTCTTGAGAGAGGAAAGGGATTGGGAACGGGATCAGAATTGATGTTTCATTTGTTCTAGAAATGGAATAGTCATCATGAGCATGTTGTCATCTTATCCTCTGCCCAATGGCAAGCTGGGGCACTGGCTATATGAAAGGAACAGAAGTAAAGGCGACCCACCTCAATATCTCAGTATTTGAGCTGTGAGGTAACTTCCTATCTTAATGTGGACTATGACCAGTCTATAACTTAACTATTAAATCTTAAGGAGTTAACTAAAGCTTTGAGAGTTAAGGTGACAGTGTCAAAGAGAAGATTTGAACCCAAATTTTCCAAACTCTTAGTCAGCAAACTCTCCACCAAACCATATTTTCTGACCACTATGTGATTAGTATTTTATTACCATGACAATAAAGAATGAGAGTGAAGCTTAAAGTCCAAACTTTTTTAGCAGCATGCAAATTATTTCTGTGAGAATTTAAAAAACATGTATCTGATCAGTGCAATGGCTATGTAAACATATTTTTATGGGCACCATAACTCTTTGAAGTATATTGTTGGCAAAAAAAAAAATTCCTGCCCATATCCCTTGACAATCTAGACTCTGGGACACATGAAAGAACAAACAAGGCTGCAGTTTCCCATGCTATACTTGGAAAGTGTTAACCTCCATTTAGAACTAAAAAATTGTGACAATGAGAATATCTCTTATCCCAAACTACCAGGGATATAATCTAAGAAGATAAGAGTAGAAATGAGGAGATTTGAATTCTTCAGAAGGACTATAGACCCAAAGGGAAAAACTTGGAGTATACTAGAATATTTTCATAAAATACCCTCTTTTAAGCAAACAGGACCAAGAAAAAGATATACACGACTACAACAATGTAATTAGAAATGACAACAATAATAACATAATCAAAACTAAGTGCTATGTAATAAATTTATAATGAACAAGCATGGCCCTGAAAAAGGGTTGACACAATTCACCTCCCTTTCTTCGATAAAGAAATAGAGGACTACAGAAGTTGAATATTGTATATATTGTCAGATATGATCAATATGTTGTTTGATTTAGCAGAACCACTTTTTCCTCTTTCTTTTCTAATATTCATTACAAATAATGAGGTAGAGGGCAGCTAGGAGCTCAGTGAATTGAGAAGTAGGGCTAAAGATGGAAGGTCATGGATTCAAATTTGAATTCACACTTCCTAGCTGAGTGACCCTAGGTAAGTCATTTAACCCCCATTGCTTATCTCTTACTGCTCTTCTACCTTGGAGCCAATACACAGTATTGATTCTAAGGTGGAAAGTAATGGTTTAAAAAAAATAATGAGGCAGCTAGGTGGCACAGTAGATTGAGTACTAGTTCTAGAGTCAGGAAGATGTGAATTCAAATTCAGCCTCAAATAATTATTAGTTGTGGGACTCTGAACAAGACATTTAACCTGTTTGCCTTGGTTTCTTCATCTATAAAATGAGCTGGAGAAGGAAATGGAAAACCATTTTAGTATCTTTGCCAAGAGAACCCCAAAAAGGGTCACAAAGAGTAGGACAGGAATAAAATGACTGAACAACAAACAAGTGATGAATGGCTAAAGGAAGAAAACAAATGTGATGTCAAAACAGAAGGAATAAATAAAAATAACATAGGGGATAGAAACTAGACATGTAATTTCATTGGTATAGAAAATTCCTCAATGCAAAAAACTCCTTATGCCATTCAGATCAGCAACATTACTATAATTTATAGTCTCAAAGAGACTATACATATTATGAGCAATCTCATTCCTTGACTTGACTCATGAGTTGCCCAGTGTCACACAGTTAGTTACTATACCTCAGAAACAGAACTTGAACTTATATCTTGGTTTGAAGGCCAGCTCTTTATCCATTAGAATAGACCAGTGTTTAGAAATTCAACTTGTAAAGCTGCAAACTTTTCCACAGTGTGAAGTAATAAAACATAATAATAATATAAGATTGCCTTGGAATGTACCATAAAGAAACTTTTTTAAACCCTCTTCTATGTTTCATCTGAACAACAAAATCCTTTATGTAATACAGAGAACTATGATTCTGTGGATCAAGATTTATGCATTTTGTGATGCCATCCTCAATGGCCATTTAGTTATTTTATTTAAGAGAAGAATCTCAGTACCACAAAATATGAATTCTTCCCCTGGTTCTGTCAAAGACTAGCTGTAACTCTGTGACCTTGGGGGGAAATCACATAATCTTTCTGAGCTTCTGTTACATTATAAAATGGTGATGATAAGGTTTTCCCTGTCTCAAGGGACAGTGCCCAGGAGGGCACTAGAGCAGTTGGATTCTTAAGATTTCTTTGAGCTGAACACCTAAATTATGAACCACTTAACAAAGACAGGAAAGGCAGCTATGTAAATGGCCAGGACTATGTGGGCTCAGACCATATGTAACTAAGGGAAAGTCTTTTAACCTATCAGTATTCCAAGCAACTCTCTAAGACTATACAATGTGAAACTGTTCTTTGATATGCTTTGGTAGAAGGAGTTTCCATAAAAAGAGTACTCAAAACAGATGAAATCAAAGAACTAGATAGAAAAGTCAGAGAGTAGGTGAATGAGAGACAGAGAGAGACAGAGACAGAGACAGAGAGAGACAAGAGACAGAGACAGAGACAGAGAGAGAGAAAGAGAGGGAGAGAGAGAGAGAAAGAGAGAGAGAGAGAGAGAGAGAGAGAGAGAGAGAGAGAGAGAGAGAGAGAGAGAGAGAGAGAGGCAGAGAGACAGACAGAGAGACAGAGAGACAGAGAGAGAGATTTACCCAGACCACTTCATAAACTCTCTGAAAGGGTGATTTTGTTTATATTGCTTCAAAGTATACTGGGTAATGGCATTACCCTTCACTTAGGTTGGCTGTAAAGAGCCCATTGTAATTCAGGAGCATTAACTACCACCTTAGGATATAAAATATTCTGGGTTCAAATTCCCTTTTTTTGTTCCTGATATAATCTCTGACTCAGTGCAAGTCAATTATTTTTCTGATATCTCCATTTCTGCTTATGCCATTTTATCCTGGAAGGAGCAACCACACCTCAGTACCCCTCAGTACAGAGAAGAGAAAACTTCCCTTGTGCTTCCATCCCACTGCCTCTTGAATTTCTGAGGCAGCAAGTCTATTCTCAGCTACCTAACAAGAGTAGCTTGGTCACCATCACTGTCATACTCCTAGCTGAATGATGGCAAAAGGAAATCCTATGTTGCATACCTATTTTACACATATAGAAATGGAGATTTCAAGAAGTCAAAGGGCAGATAAAAATGCTAGGGAAGAGTTGTTAAGTGTTTCTTCTTAATACTTCTCAGTCAGATCTATAGAGGGACTTCTAGTGCTTTATCCCAAACTTAAGGGAGTGCTGAAAAAATTCCAACTGCTGAGTATTAAAGAAACAGCCTAATTACCAGTAATAATTATTGATAATAGTGTCTCTCTTAAGGGTTTATAATACCAGATGGAGGGTTACTGAGGTGAGTGGCAATTCTCCTCCCTCCTTGTACATGTCATCCCCCTCTACACATAGGGGAATGTATTTCCCCTATCTTCAACTGAGGGTATTCGTTGCATCACTGGATAAAAGAATAGTTATAGTACTTGCCCCAGATACAAAAAGTCCAAGTCAAAGCTCTCTTCTCTGTACCTTTCATACCATGGGTGCTGACCCTAGAAGTATGCTGGTGGACTCTTTATGCATAAAGGTATTCTGCCCATAATAGCAGAGAGATGTGTTTTCCAGCAGAACTATCTCCTCTTTGAAAAGCCTCAGAGAGCTGCACCCTAAAGTTTTCTGGTAGTCCTTCCTCTCTTCTGTGGAATGAAGTGGGGGCCTCATTCCTAAGTATTTACTAGGATATCGATGATAAATGCCCATAATAACAGCTTGATAGAGAATCTCAGGGAGCAACCCACACTGCTCCAAAAGTGCACGACTTACTATTTGGGAGCAAACTTCTTAGCATTGTTACCAAATCAGCATTATGTGGCTTAACTTATTCATTTTCTGGTGACTTGGACCTAGAATCATATTTGACAGTTTATAGCTCTAAAAATAACCAGACCAAAGGGCTGTGCACAGAACAGATTGCACAGGGGCACATGGGGACAACTGCACTGTGGGCTCCAAACTATTACACCTCCCATAATCACAGTCAGATTGGGAATCCCAGAGGAAATTTTGCATTTGGAAGCAGAATGCCATTTTTTTTTTGTCGTGGCATAATTTCCCAGCTGCCGGAAAAGGGCCTAGTGTGCCCCTTTATCACAGAAAAATAAAAGTGATACTATTGTTAATAGATTGAGATTGCACTATGTCTCCCAAGTAACAACAGGAACCCAGTGAGAAGCCATTTTCTGAAGGGGAAAATATCTTCCTATGATTTAGATAAAACTATCCTGTTGTGCTGGGAACTCCACCCCCTCCACTCTGCATCCCTGCCATTAGAGGGACAAATGGTGAGAGGAAACAATTGGGAAATGAAAAATTTCTACCATTTTCAATAAACTCATGTTTTCTAAATTAAAAAGAATTCCATTTTATCCATTTCCCTCATCTTGACTGCAACCATGAATCCTCTAGCGTCTCAAAAAAGAGAAGATCCATCCTGTGCATCCATGATCCCCAGCTGTTTCTCTGTTTGAATTGAGTTTGTGCCTTAAGTGTGCTAATCTTTAGCTGAGTTTTGAAGTGATGTGTGAGAATTAGCCAAGAAAAAGAAGAAGAAAAGCCCAAGTCAAGGGAACAAAGGCAGAGAGAGAGAGAAATTAATGAGTGCAAATAGTTTGGAAACTACCATATCTGGAATAAATAGGTCATTATGAAGAAAGAAGAGGTTAAAAGAGAATGGGGCTTCAAAGAATGGGATTTTATGGAGTGTCTTGAATTCTAAGGCTTTCAAGATTTAGCTTTGATCCAATAAGCAATTAAGGTCTCTGTAAGTTCTTGAATAGTCATTAGAAGAGATGAATTTGAGAATATGTTAAATTGTTTGAAGGATAGACTAAGAGATTAGTGAAGAATCTGGGGCAGTAATGATAATATGACTTCATCAGAACCTAGTGTAGAGGGGTGGCCATGGAAATGGATAAAGTTCAAACACTGAATACATATTAGAAAAAAATATTTGCAGGAATTGATGACTATTGGAATATTCCATATACTGCCTGACACATTCTTAATTCTAAATATTTGATATTGCCTTTTATCTATCCTCTTTCTCTTCCTGATCAGAACATAAGTCACTTGAAATCAGAGATGTTTTTATTGTTTTATTCTACAAGTTTTACTATCTTGCAGATAGTACTTGTTGGATGGAAATTAATTGAATTTTATTATTATAAACTTTAAAAAATACAATTCTTGTCACTAAAATTCTGGAATGCCTTAAATTAGTATTTCAAATGTCTGAGTGTATTAAAAATCATACACAAGGATATTTACTTTATTGTACTACAATTCTACCTATATGTAATAGAAAGAATGAGAATGGAAATCCTCTGCCAACTACTGATTTATGATCTTGTAGGTAATAATAATAATTAATATTTATATAGATCTTACTATAGGTCAGATATTGTGTAAAGGACTTCATAATAATTATCTTGTTTGATCCTCACATCCACCTGAGAGAAAGATATCATTATTATCCCCATTTTGCAGATGATAACATTGAGGCACAGAGAAGTTAAATGGCTTGGACAGAGTTACATGGATAAGTGTCTGAGGCTGGATTTCAAACTCAGATATTCTCAGATGGATTGTTGAAGGGGTCAAATGAAACCATGTAAAAGTATTTTTCTAAACAGTTAAGTTCTTTGTATCTGTTTCTCTCCATATATGTATATTCATATAATATGTAATAGATGTATATATTTGTGTACATATGTATATTTCAGACAACTGTTCCTGATCCCATTTGGGATTTTCTTGGCAAAGATAGTACGATGGTTTGCCATTTCCTTCTGCAGATCATTTTACAGATGAGGAAGCTGAGACAAATAGACTCAAGTGCCTGGCCCAGGGTCACACAGCTGGTAAATAGATGAGGACAAGCCTGGCACTCTATCCATTGTTCCACCTAGCTGATGATAGATAGATATGTAGATAGATAGATATGTAGATAGATAGATAGATAGATAGATAGATAGATAGACAGATACATAGATACATCTCGACACATCTATATATATAGAGAGAGAGAGAGATAAATATATATGCCTGTGTGTATCTAGTTATCTAGATATTTTTTGACCATAAGAAAAATATTTATTTTTGACCAGAAGTATACTGTCCATTCAAAAATATTTTTGAACTTTTAGAGATTCAAATTATACTGAAACTATGAATTACCTAAAGAAGTTAAAGTCTTAGAAAACAAACATATAACTCTGTATCTTGTTAATTTTCTAACACAAAAAATACTCAAATTATGACTTAATTTAGTCAACATTTATCAAATGCCAACTGTATGTTAGAAATAAAATATCTGGGTCATCATCACGAGTTGAAGATCCAACTTTAATTACAGGAAAGTGGAGTTAGAGGTCTCGCCACGCCTGGCCTGTGGCAAGGACCTCATTTAGATGTACAACAATCTGTTTTATAGGCTTTTGACAGTCAATTAATATAAGTGATTAATAAAACCAAATGTACAGAATATCTTATTAAAGTTTAAGAAATATTTGCTGAGAGTTAATAAATTCCAATAAAAGGTTTAAGACAGGCAGCCCCCAATTTCCCTTGTCCTTCTGGTGACTTAGAATCAATTGAGACTTCTTGTTTGGACATCAGAAGGATTTACAAGGATCAGGGGCCTCTGTTAACCTTTATGGTATGTCACAAGCACTGTTCATCACTGCAATTTGAAAGTACAAATAATAGAAAATATGGGAATTAATCTGATCAGGATACAATTTTCAGTCATCTCTAATTGATATAACAAATAATAAACTGGCATAATCAGCTCTATTTAAAGATAAGTCAGAAGACTCTTAACTTGGTCATAGACTCTGAGGAATCTATAGTGAATATAAATCTGTCACAAAAGCAAACACAGTCTTGGACTTGTAATAAATTTCTAACTTCTACTACTGACTCCAATGCAGTACCTGTGAATATTATTGGTATCCAACAACTCAAGCTGTTCACTCAACATTCCAAAGTTGGAAGCAATAAATTCCAACACACCAAACTCATTCTCTCCTTATCTACTACTATGATTCTACACAATTAATAAATAATTGAATCTAGCTTTCTAAAATCATAGTTACAATTAATACCTAAGGGATCATATGTGATCAGTTGGCTTATAATAAATTAAATTAAATGTAATTTCATATTATCAGTATAGAGAATTTTTCTAGGCACTGAGAAAAATACAGAATTAAGATGAGGGAGGCCTGAGCAGGAAACTGCTCGGCCATAGAAGTTCAGAACATCCGTAAGCAGACATAAACATGTCAAGGTCCCAATAGCAGTATGTACCAGATAAGAACTTAGGTGCCAAGCAGACCCCCGGCAGAAAACATAAACATGTCAAGGTTCCAACAATAGTAAGTACCAGATAAAGACTTAAGGGCCATACAAGCTGGTGGGGAGTAGGTATATAAACCTCTGCATTCACGGGCTACAGTTGGAACTCTATGCTGAGTCCCCTGGCACGTACCAGACTAATAAACGACCCTTTGCCTGATTGCATTGTCTATTGGTCTTCCGTGGTGGTGGGCGAAAACCCGGACCCTAACAAAGAGAAGATATGATCTCTGATTTGAAAGAGGTATATTAAATGATAGTACAGGGATTCTTTGCATTTTTGTGTCATAGACTCTTTTGGTAGTTTTGTGAAACTTTTTTACCACTTCTCAGAACAGTATATGTTGCTTATATTTTGAAAATGCTAAATTTCACTTAGAGAAAGATATATTGTCCATCCAAGTTCACAAACCCCCTGAAATCTATCTGTGTGCCCCAAGTTAATAATTCCTAATCTATTAGAATAATATGAAAGGTACAGCTTTATAAGTATTCTGTTTGTCATCATAATTATAACTAAAAGATATATAGAACTTTAAGTTCTGCAAAGTGTTTTACATATATCCTCATTTGATATTTGTAAATATGTTGTTTGACACATGTATAGATGTAAAGCACCATTAATGCATGATATGTGAATTAAAGAGGCACAAAGTACTCTATAAAGCTCAGAGGGAAAATAGTTATTACTATCTGGGGAGATCATGGAGGAATAATGAAGGAAGTCATATTTCTTTTGGGTTCTAAAGAATGGGCAGTGGTAGGGAAGTAATGAGAGGGATAAAGTCTCATAAATGGTCATTAATTTTAAAATATTTTGATACACTATCCTTCAATGGGAAATATGCCATTTTATAAATTATTAAATTCACCTTGAGTAAGGAATTGCTTGTTGAAATATCTTTGAGCAGGAGACTCTTTGAAACAGACATAAGGGCAAACACTGCTTGGTGACAGCTTGCATGGCAAACAGTAACCAGTCAGTCAACAAGTATTTATTATAATCTCTGTGCTAGACAGTATACTAGACCCTGGTCGTGATAAGGAAAAAATAAAAATTCATTAAAAAATTAAATATATTATTTTGAAATATGGAAGTGCTTTGCATTTAATGGAATCTAATATATATAGATTCATTGAAAGGGGCAAAAATTAAGGACTTGTAGCTGTGGTACTCATGAAAACTCTTGATCCCTAGAGTTTCTTCTGGCTTACAAAAAGGAAAGCAGTATAGATTGAGTATTGATAGTTATCTGTAGTGAGGCATTAAGTTCAGCTGAGCACACAGAGATCAAACCCCTCTAGTTTGCCCTTATGAGAACCAATCAGATATTTTCATCATTGAATTTTGTGTGAGGAAGCGCTTGATTAATCAAGTGGAGGTTCCTATGGCCTTGACATGTGGCTGATGGGCTAAGCCAGGATGATCAGAGCAATAATTTGCTTTCTAGGGAATTTCCAGAGGCTAGCATAATGGGAAAGAAAGAAAGAAAGAAAGAAAGAAAGAAAGAAAGAAAGAAAGAAAGAAAGAAAGAAAGAAAGAAAGAAAGGAAAGAAAGAAAGAAAGAAAGAAAGAAAGAAAGAAAGAAAGAAAGAAAGAAAGAAAGAAAGAAAGAAGAGAGAGAGAGAGAGAGAGAGAGAGAGAGAGAGAGAGAGAGAGAGAAGAGAGAGAGAGAGAGAGAGAGAGAGAGAGAGAGAGAGAGAGGAGGGAGGGAGGGAGGGAGGGAGGGAGGGAGGAAGGAAGGAAGGAAGGAAGGAAGGAAGGAAGGAAGGAAGGAAGGAAGGAAGGAAGGAGGGAGGGAGGGAGGGAGGGAGGGAGGGAGGGAGGGAGGGAGGAAGGAAGGAAGGAAGGAAGGAAGGAAGGAAGGAAGGAAGGAAGGAAGGGAGGGAGGGAGGGAGGAAGGGAGGGAGGGAGGGAGGGGAGGGAGGGAGGGAGGGGGAGGGAGGGAGGGAGGGAGGGAGGAAGGAAGGAAGGAAGGAAGGAAGGAAGGAAGGAAGGACAGGAAGGAAGGAAGGAAGGAAGGAAGGAAGGAAGGAAGGAAGGGAAGGAAAGGAAGGGAGGAGGGAGGGGGAGGGAGGGGAGGGGAGGGAGGAAGGAGGAAGGGAGGGAGGAAGAAAGCAGTATCTGGATATTAACTTAAAATAAACTTGCCCACAAAACTTTGAGGTGGTTGATGTTGCTATTTTTGTTTTGTTTTAATTTTAACAATCCCCCATATGATGGCCAAATTGCCATTTGCTTTGAGGCTCCTTTCTTATATCATTAAGATGAAGTAAGTCCCAGATTGGTGACCTTCTTAATTTGCAACTTAGTGACACCATGCTGAATACTAGAAACATCAGAATATAATTCACATTTTTCACTATAGACTGCAGATCCCTCAGAAACTGAAGGTTAATAAAATCCATAGTCTCCATTTCAGCTTGTTTCCTTACCTTATGAATCTGAATATTTTTGGAGCTGCAATTTGCTTACTGGTAAATCTTTTAATTTTTCTGTTAATAGCTAGCATTTATATAACACTTTCAGGTTTGCAAGGTGCTTTAATCTATTGTCTCATTTGATCTATTAATATATGTAAATTCTATGTTTAGTGAAAGAAGGAAGGCTGAAAGGTTCAGAGATCAATGCTCATGAACCTCAATTTTGTTTCATATTAAACACTACTGGATTTAGTGTGAGAGTTTCATAGTATTTTACTTCTAATGCTAATTCATTCCCTTTGCATTTTTGCTAAAGTTAGTCATTATTCCAAAATTCCACAGGAACATTCCTTGTTGGCCTCTGAATGTTTTGCCTCCATAAAGTTGCAAGATTTAGGACAAAAATATGGACTCTGTAACAAGAATGAATTCAGCCCTGGGAATTTATTTTACTTGACAATGCATGTTTGTTACAAAGATTTGGTTTTTCTTTTTGTATTTTAAATTAGAAATGGAAGTAGAAAGGAGATAAAATAAATTCTTTTAAATTGGAAAAAAATTACAAATGCATTCAGACCTAAAATTCACAAAGAATTTTTTAAAATTCATTTGATCTGTGGTTTTTCTTCAAAGGTAGTCATGAATTTAGAATTGGAAGGGCCATAAAAATCATCTTATCCAAATCACTCATTTTACAGATAAGAAAACTGAGACACAGAATAGAATATATGATGGCAGGGTAGACATTAGAATGCATTCCTTCTAACTCCCAGTCTAGACTTCTTACAACTAACACACCATATTGTCTCTGTGTTGATATGTAAGGCTTCACTTAAAGCTAATGGTTGGTTTCAGAGAATAAATGTAAAATGTCAGTCCTTTTTGTGAGATCATTAAAGAGAATGTCGTCTTCAGATTTACTGATTGGTTAAACTTAGAAAAAGATGATGGGAACCATCTCTGTAATGTCATGAGGAATTAGATACGGAGCTTCCTGCACAGATTTGTGAAGCAAAAGTCAGGCAGGATCAATTTCCAGGGCCAAGAACCAGTCAAGGCACCAAACAGGTATAAAGTGAAGAAAGAACACAGGGTGTCAGCCAGGGATTGAGGAATTGACAGAAGTAGCAACTAAAGCCAACGATAGTCAAGCCAGAACTTGAGAAAAAATGAGGTACATAAATGCTAACTCTATAAATCTTCTGGTTCTGTTCATTTTTTGGAGAAATCTTACCATACCTTAATTCAACACCCTAAGAGACATTGAGGTACACTGGCTAGAGAGCTGGTATTGGATTCAGGGAAAATCTGGGTTCCAATTCTGCCTCTGGTGCCTATTAGCTTTATGACCAGGAATATTTACCTAACTTTTCAGTGTCTCAGGAAGCACTGACTAAAATGTAAGTTACGGAAAAGTTGCTAATCAGTATGGAGAGAGGGAGCTTCCCCATTCAGAATTCCATATACACATAAAATCACAGTCCCAGAACAAAATAAATATATTGCCTAAAGTTCATGAGGAATATTAATCTGGAAAGTGGATGTGTGTTAACAGGCTCCTCTGTTTTCTTCTTGTTGAGGTGGCCAGTCCTGAAAATCAAACCCTTACATTTAAATTCACTATAAGCATAACCTTGCATTCTCTGACCAATGTCATTTTCCCAAAGATATTTCTGGTATATTATAGCTGTAGCTCCTACTCTACACTCAATCTCCCTACTCCTCCCTATATTGGCTGAGCAGGTTTTCAAAGAGTATCTAACTGCTTCTCTCCTCAGGATTCTTGGGATAACCCTGAGGAGTTGAATTTTTCTATTACTATTATTGTTGTTGTTGTTATTAGATTATTATTCTTGCCTACCAGTGTCATTCCCAGTATCATTTAACCAATTAACTTCTACACTACATCTATAAACCAATCAGCATCAATTAGCTTTTCCAATAATATTTACTGGAAAGGTATAACAAAGACCAATGTACATCATACCCCCAAACTGGAAGACACTATCTCCCCGTTACACAACTACTTAGTTCCTGAGGGAAGTGAACTCAAACTGAAAATGGTTTTAAAAACATTTCCTTTCCCCAATCTGAAGGAATGGATGGCATTCTTCCTGGCCTTGGAAACCCTTTTACCCCCACAACTCCACTGCTGGATGTGACATGGATAATCAACCCTTTGCTTATCTGAGCAGACTTCTTGCTGGTCTGGGTCAAGCAGGTTGCTCTTCATTTCTACAAGATCCACTCACTGGGCTCAGCCATTGCTGCCACTGACTACAGGACTTAAGGATTGATAAGAACTCAGATAATTTTGCTGTATCCTTCAGTGTCACCAGTGGCCTGGATGTTCTTGAGATCAGAAAGATAGACATTAGAAATAAAAGTTGCCATCTATCATTGACATATAGTTGCTCAGAGAGGAGTTAAGGAAACTGAAAATGCTCCCCCACACATACCTAGAGACTTACAGTGGTTTTTTTTTTTCTAGAAGAATGGAGGGAAAAGGGAGAGAAAGAGAGTCAGATGGGGAGGTGAAGAGGGAGGGAGGAAAGAAGAGAGGAGAGGGAGAGAGAGAGATTTTTGACTAGAACCTTTTATGTGCATAGGCAGTTCCGATTCATTATCCAATTAAAAAGTTTTTCATCACTCCATAATAAAGCAAAAACAGACAGAGAATACTGGTAGTTGCTCAGAAGTGGGAAGAAGCTAACTGTATTATGCAGGCTTAGAAGCAAGATTGCCAAGCCTCCACATGGGTTGCAACCATCTAAAGCATATTTGGGTAACCCCTAAGGAATCCAGTATCCATGACGGAGCCTTACCATAGTGTCACAAAACCTTAATGTCCATTTGTAATGTTGTATCTATGGTATCAGCTGCCTCCTTCAAAGTCACCCGTACTGATTTCATGATTTTGTGTTTGTTCATTTCTTTTGTTTTGTTTTCCAGAAGAGGTATAGATGTTAGGTGAAGTATGCCCGGATGTAGGTATCTATAAATAAATATCATCATGTTTTACAGATGGTTATAAAACCAATTTCCTAGGTTTGTGAATAGTTAGTCAATAAGCTTTAAAGTGCTTAATATATGACATTGTCCCAAATTCTAGGATATAAAGAAAGGCAGGAACAAGTCTTACCCTCTAGGATTTCACATTTTTATAGAAGAGAGAATTTGTAGATATTTAGATACCTAGTTATTTAGAGCTGCTGTTGTTCAGTCCTTTCAATTGCATCCAACTCTTTGTGACCCCATTTGGGGTTTTCTTGGCAAGGACACTGGAGTGGTTTGCCATTTCCTTCTCCAGATCATTTTACAAATGAGGAAACTGAGGTAACCAGGTTGTGACTTATCCAGGGACACATAGCTAGTAAGTGTCTGAGGACAGATTTGAATTCAGGAAAATGAATCTTTCTCACTCTAATCCCAGCACTCTATCCACTATGTCACCTAGATGTTAGGAAATCTTAGAAAGGAAGGCATTAATAGCTAGGGATGAGGGAGGAAGACTCAGAAAGGCTCCCTGTAAAAGCTAGGGTTTGAGCTGAATGGTGAAGGAAGCCAGTCAAACTTAGAGGTGGAAGTGAGTGGGCAGAACATTCCAGGTACTATTCTTTAGTGGGTTCAGTTATTTCTGACTCTGTGATTCCTTCTTGGCTGAGATACTGGAATGGTTTGCCATTTCCTTCTCTAGCTTATTTTGCAGAGGAGGAAACTGAGGCAAAAAATGGTTGTTAAGTGACTTGCCCAGGGTCACAAAGCTTGTGTCTGAGGTTGGATTTGAACTCAGGTCTTCCTGACTATAGCACCTACATTCTATCCACTGTGCCACCTAGCTGCCCATTCCAGATATTGAGACATCCATTTCAAAGGCACAGAGATGGGAAAAATAGACTATCATATTTGAGGAACTGAAAGTAAGCATGTATAGGTAGGCAGTCTACCATTCACTTCCTCAGTCTGAGTTCCCACCGTTGAAAAGTAAAGAAAGTGAAGCTGAATAAGAATGGCATGTCCCAAGGTCACTCACCAGGCTTGCTGGTGACCACCAAGACCAAAAATCAAAGAAGACAATTCTGCAATTTCTCTTTCTTCTGATGTAAATATAGTGTCAGAACACAACAGCCCAACCTATCATATCTGAGTGCATTGCAGAGGGTCACTTAGCCTGTGTTGTCCAAACCCTCATTCCTCTTCACTCATGATCTACAGAGGTATAAGTTACCCCAAGAGGAACATACTTGCCCAAGCAAAGCCAGTGGGGATACTTGCTTGGCTCCTGAATTCCCAGAAACTAAAAGAAAAACCATCATCATAGTAATCACCATAATAATAGTTATTCTTGGTCACAGGCTCAATCAGTTCCTATGGTGAGTGAGTGAGACAGACAGGCGGTAGAGAGAGGACATTTTTCATCGGATGTTTTTATTTTTTGCCTTTGGCAAAAATTCCACCAGTAGTGATAAATAATTCCATATCCCTAAGTGGAAATTATTATTATTTTCAAGTACAAGTCACAGCTGGTGCCTTGCCTGTCAGCTCCCACATAGACGCAGATGCTGTGCACACACCTGTTGGTAAGTTTAGGGGAAGGGAGTGGGCCAGTAATCGGTTCACCACCTCAGCTACCACTCTACTTCATTCTAGTGGGGTCACTGGCAAAAGCAACCCAGGAGAGGGAAAGCCACCGGCTTGCAGAAAAAGTGGGAATAAGCATTGTTGATTTTGCCTGCAGGGTGAGAAAATACACCTACTTTTCTGAGGCTTTGTTCTCTCAGCCTACTCACTTCTTGCTGGCTCCTTTCTCTTCTCTACTACTGGAAGGAATGAAAACAAAAACCTCCACAGCAGTATCATCAGGTCTAGCACCCCAGACTAGCCTCTCAAACAAAGTAAGCCCTCAAAATATATTTTTGAGAAGATGACAAATTTTGTTGCCTGTGCCCCCTGTGTTGTCCTTTTTAAAAGCTTACTCCATCTCCTTTTAGTGGGATTGTGTTTTCTTTGGAAGGCACCAAATACATAACTCACAAAGCAGATTTACTCACAGGAACTCATTTAACCTTCATCAGAACCCTTCTCCTCACCATGTTGTTTCACTTTTAAAACTGTCCTTTTCTGATCCCCCTCCCAAGTCTACCATATGCACACCTAAAACTAAAATAAGATGATTTCAACTTACCATGTAAAAAAAAAAACAAAAACGCTCCGCCCCCCCAACAATCTTAAATCCATTCCACAGAATCCTAGATTTTGAGCTGAAGGGGACATTGAAGTTCATAGGCTTATAATGGAAGTGATCTCAGAGGCCACTTAGTCCAATCCATTATTTTATAAATGGGGAACCTTGTGCCCAAGGAGATGAAGTGATTTGTCTAGGCCAGGGTCACACTGGGAATAAGTTAACAGAACCAGGAATCAAATCCATATCCTGAAATTCTCTCAAAGATTTCTGCAGATATGGAAATTGGGTGCTAATGGCTTAATCAACTAATTTAATAATCCCTCCTAAAGAATCAACTAACTGATGTGTTACTTCTAACTACCAAATGAAATTCACTTAAGTTCATTAAGGAAGGATGCTAATGCTGGAAACTCCAAACATATTGGCCAACTGATCAGGGAGAGAGACCTCTTTTGGACCCATCGCTTCCAAATTATACCACCTGGAGGTTGGGGCAGGGAAGGAACTGTAATTTGTTTTGTCTTCCACTGGATCTATCAATCAGATCTGTCAATCAGAAGAAATGCCATGCACATGCCAAAGTCTCCTTTTCTTTCACACATAGCCACTGAAATGTATTACTTTAGCCACCAGTGCCTGACTTTGAGAGACTGCAATGTTGGGAGACAAAACAGTGAATGGGCTGAAGCTGCCTTTCCTTTCAAGGTCACCTTCTTCCCTGAACTTTCTCCCCCTATCTTAAGTGTTCAGTGCATGAAGACCCTTTACACTCTTTTTCCTAATCAAAAATTTCCTTCTCAGAAAAGGATCTGAGGAGCTCATTCATACTCAAGTGTGAATGATTGAGAAACCTCAATGAGTTAACCTCTCCTAGAAGATTTGCTTTTTAAAAGTAGGAAAAGGCAAAGAAATTTATCTGGAATTTAATGAATAAGGTGGAAAGAGAAGTTCTGGGAGAAGAAGGAAAAGAATTATTATAGACCCTCCTGAAATAATCATGCCCTGTAGATGACAGTCAGAATTGTGCCTGACCCAGTTCAAACCAGCTCTCTAGAACCAATTGTTCAATTTCCAAAGTGAACATTTTTATCTTATAATGGGAAAATACTACAAAGTAGGTTTGATTTAGTGGTTTGTTAATTATCTAGACCTACAAAAGTGATGAGAGGTAGCTAGATGACTCAGTGATTGAAAGCCAGGCCCAGATATGGGAGGTCCTGAGTTCAAATGTGACCTGAGACATGTCCTAGCTATGTAACCCTGGGCAAATCACTTAACCCCTTTGCCTAGCCCTTACCATTCTTCTGCCTTGGAACCCATACATAGTATTGATCCTAAGATGGAAGGCAATAGGTTGGTGTTTTTTTTTTTAATTTTTAAAGAAAAAAAAAGTGATGCAGGAAATTTCAGTATTGCAGATTAAGCCTAAAAAGTGTGTCATAACAAACTGTTAAATATTTATCAGCATACCTCTCACTGCTGCCCATAATCTAGGCTGGCCATGCATTTGTAAAGTAAGGACAATTTACAGTAACAGCAGTGGTCTAGCTAGGCATCCCTTGCCTGGCATTATGAACTGCACCTGTAAGTACATGATATTAATGCATATACAGGGTTCAGCTTGGTTCCATAGAAAATGGTTAGATATATTATAAAGGAGTAACTGGATAAACTATAACCCAACAAGATTTGGTTATAAAGATAGGCATTGATTGTCCTTGTATCACTAGTATCCAACATAGTACATGGCACATGGTCATTGTTATTGTTGTTGTTCAGTTGTTTCAGTCCTGTCTGACTATTGGTGACCCCATTTGGGATTTTCCTGGCAAAAGTACTGCAGTGGAGTGCAATTTCCTTCCCAGGTCATTTTACAGATCAGGAAACTAAAAGTCATATAAAGTTAAGTGATTTTTCTCAGGGTGACAAAACTAAGTAAGTGACTGAAATCAGATTTGAACTCAAGAAGATGAGTCTTCCTGACTCTAGACTCAGCACTCTATCCACTGTGCCACCTACCTACTGGTATGTGGTATGTGTATAATAAATACTTGTTAAATGATTATTTTTATTAATTATAGTGGATTAATAATTTTTATGTACATTAGTTATAGAACATTGTGGTCATGGGGGCAGGTAGGTGGCTCAGTTGATAGAGAGCCAGGTCTAAAGACAGGAGGTTCTGGCTTCAAATTTGGCCTCAAATACTTTCTAGATATGTGACCCAAGACAAGTCACAACCCCCATTGCTTAGTCCTTACTGTATTTCTTCCTTGCAACCAATACATAGTATTTATTCTAAGATGGAAAGTATGAGAGTTCAAAAACAAAAGAAAGGAAGGAAGGAAGGAAGGAAGGAAGGAAGGAAGGAAGGAAGGAAGGAAGGAAGGAAGGAAGGAAGGAAGGAAGGAAGGAAGGAAGGAAGGAAGGAAGGAAGGAAGGAAGGAAGGAAGGAAGGAAGGAAGATTATGGACAATATGTTTGTAGCTTAAACTAAATGCTTACATTGGAAAGATGATTTCCCCTAAAATCTAAGTTTGGTATGAAATCCCTCTGTGACTTTGTAATGCTAAGCCAAAAGAAGGACAGATTTATTTATTTATATTTCCAAAGGAGTGATTGATTAATAATGACATTTAGAGCTTGTAGTTGCTTGTGAGTCATTTAGATGTGTCCAATTCTACATGGCCTGATTATTTTTTTAATGAAACTTTAATAGAAAACATCTAGATTGGTTTGCCATATTCATCTCCAGGATCCCCATTTTATAGTTGAGATAACTAAGGTAAACAGGTTAAGTGACTTGCCCAGGGTCACACAGTAATACCTGAGGGCAGAATTTGAACTCAGGTTTTCTTGACTCCAAGCCCAGCACTCTGTCCACTGCACCACCTCTAGGGCAATCACAGAAAAATTAAATTGGAGTCATATATATATATATATATGTATATATGTAAGGAGGAAGCATGGTGTAATAGATAACCTCCCTTCTGTAATTTACTGCCTGTTTCCAAATTTGAAAAATGGGAGAAATACATCATATGATCTTTAAAGCCTCTTCCAACTGTAAATTAATAATCTATATAAATATGATCTCTCCAGAAGTCAAGCCTTGGAATCACAAAGACTTGGATTCAAATGCTGCTTCTGGCTCACACAAGCTATAAAACCAAGTCATTTAACCCCTCTGTGACCCAAACAACTAAATTTAAGACCCATGAATGAGTAGAGAGAGTACCCAGACAAGGTCTTACATCCATGAAATAACCAATGTGTCTATCTATATTTACTTTCAGAGCTTCAGTTTCATCTAGTATAATATTTCACATTGTTTCCCAGAGAGTGTTCAGTAACTTTCTCATCATACTTACTTCTACCTATAATTGTTAAATAGAATGGGTAGAATAACATTCCACATTTTTAACATGGTCTCAAATGACAGAGGCCATCAGGACAACCCTTAGTGTTCAGAAGTAAACATACACTATCACCAAAGGAAAGAAAAATCTATAATTGACACTAAGTATGGTACCAAGGGCTACCATTTCCAGATCAGAGATTCTTCAACTGTGAACCACTAAACGGTTTCTCTAAACTCATATATTTTCTTTAAAAAAAAAAAGCCCAAAGACTATTCTTTAACACCAATACATCAGTGAGTCTTGATACAAATAATAACCAATTTTTTTTAATCAGAAGGTATAACAAATCTTTCTTTTTAGTTGAGCTTAAAAGATGCAAAATAAAAAATTTAGCTGCAGAATAGATAGATATCAATTGTCTTGGTTTCTTAATGGTTAGATCACCAGGCCTGGAGCTGGAAAGAACCAAGTTTAAACCCATCATCAGAAACTTTCTAACTCTGTAACTCTGGACAAGTCATTTAACCTTTGTTTGCCTTATCTTCATCTGTAAAATGGAGATAATAATAACATTGATCTAACAGAGTTTTTTAAGGATTAAATGAGCCAATAATTATGAAGCACTTAGCACAGTGTCTGGCATATATTATTGTTGTTTGTCATTTACTTCTGTCATATCTGACTCTTTGTGACCCCATTTGGTGTTTTCTTGGCAACAATACTAAAATAGCTTACCATTTCCTTCTCTAGTTCATTTTACAGATGAGGAACTGAGGCAGATAGGGTTAAGTTAAGGTTCACACAGCTAGTTAAGTGATTGAGCACCTTATATAAATGTTAGTTATTATCATTATTTTTATTGTCTAGCTCTCCAAACTGAATTCAGTGCTCCACATATGGAGCACACTCCTAGAGAACCTTTAATGTAGGTGGCCAGGGCTTCTGAGGAATATTTAAAAAACAATCATGATGACATTGCAAAGTCACTAAAAATTAATGCCAAGTATCTGTTTAGAGAGATCAGAACCCTTATAGATAAAAATAGTTCCCTTCCTAGTAAATATGTTTCTTAGATCTTTTTTTTTTTAAGATGATGTTGGAAGTTGGCGAAAGTGTTAGTGAAAAGAAGAAATTAATTTTATGGTGTTCTGAAAATGAAATAATAAGTACATTTTAACTTGAGGTTTGTACAGCTTAGAAAAATAAATGGGGGTGTGTGTGGGAGGGGTTAACTCAGTCATTTTCTAGAGCAACATCATTCCTGAGGTGAAAATTGAAAGACACATCTTATAAAGGTGTCAGGTTTTGATGTCCACATATAAGACAGTCAAAATAACCCTTGAAAATAACTTTCATAGTCTCTAAACTATAATACAGTATCTTTATTTTATTTTTTAAAACCCTTACCTTCTGTCTTAGAATCAATACTGTGCATAGGTTCCAAGGCAAAAGAGTGGTAAGGGTTAGGCAATGGATGTTAAGTGACTTGCCCAGGGTAACACAGCTGTGAAGTGTCTTAGGCCATCTCTAGGCCTGGCTCTCAATCCACTGAGCTACCCAGAGCCTAATATAGTATCTTTACACAAAAATTGAAGCTGGAAAAGAGCTAGGGTCTCCTCAAAAAATAACCACTGGTTCAGAAAGAAGACAGATCTGAAATGATAAGTATGAAAACAATGGGAAGCAAATTAAGCTCTTCACCAGGAAAGAAGTAAGAAACACTTCTATTCAGATAGAAGAAAAAAACTTAGCTGAGGTAAACTTAGCTGGCAGAAAAATTAATGAACAGAAGGAGAAATATTTCTTCTTCCTGATTATTATTATCTTCCTGATTGATTAGCAAGTCAAAAGAAAGGTGGCAGAGGCCTTCTAGCTAAAAACAAGAACATGAAGGAGACCAAATGAATTTGTACTTCCCAGTAACTCTACCATTCTAAGCCTAATGATTAAATAGATGGTTTATTACTAAGACAGAAGAATCTAGAGTCACACAACACAGTAAGATGCTTCCATTATGAAAGACATGTGGAACTCCAGACAAACTAAGAGTTCTGAAGTTTCTAGTCTGCCACTTGGAGCCAAATCCTTACTGAGTAGAATGTGGGGTAGAATTTCCTGCACTATTCACACTATTCTTTTTGTACTTCCTTCCTTCCTTCCTTCCTTCCTTCCTTCCTTCCTTCCTTCCTTCCTTCCTTCCTTCCTTCCTTCCTCCCTCCCTCCCTTCCTTCCTCTTGTCTGTTCTCTCCTCTTGTCCCTTTTTTCTTTTTTTTGTTCATTTATATGTATGTGTGTATGTGCATATTTATATATATATATATATATATGTATACATATAAATAGAGTCCCAGTGAATAGAGTCAAATTCAGTGCTTTTCATGTGCACAGGAACAGCTAAGTGATGCAGGGAATAGAGTACTAGGCTTGGAATCAGATGATTCATCTTTGTGAATTCAAATCAGGCTTCAAATACTTATTAGACCCTGGGTAAGTCACTTAATTCTATTTGCCTCAGTTTTCTTATCTGTAAAATTATATAGAGAAGGAAATGGAAAGCCACTCAAGTATCTTTGCCAAGAAAACTTCAAAAGATGTCTCAAAGATTTAGACACTACTGGACAAAACAACTCAACAATAAAAATGTGCATGAGATATAAAAATCATAGCATTCCCCTGTCCCTTAGTTTTATTTCCAAGGCTGGAAGTTCAAGGATGTTTCATGACCTTGATCTCACTACTGATTTGGTTGGGGGTTTTGACCTGCTTTCTATCTGACCTGGGTAAGTTTGTTTCTTCTCCAGGCAACTTCATTGCATTCCCCTCAATTTCCCCAGGGCTCATTGTTCTTGATGACTAACTTACTGCAGACACTAGATCTACCTCTCCACTGCAGCTCAGAACTCGATCCATCAGCCTTAGACTCTCAGAATATAGCTAGAATTTCATGTGTCATCATACTTGACCTAAAAAGGAAAGACAGAAACGTGATATTCCACAGAAAACATCATGGACTGTTGGAGCTGAGCAGGATCTTAGTGAACATGGAGTACAAATCTATCATTTTATAGATTACAAAACTGAATCTCAGAAAGCTTGGATCATTTCCTCAGGATCATAGACCAAATCAATGGCAGAGCCAAGACTAGGACCCAGGTGTCCTGAAACCTGAGTCTTGTGTTCCTTCCATTATACCTACCACAAATACTATTAACATGATTTGAAATCCTTTCCATCTAATGCTGCCCTCTAGCCTTTGACTTGGTCAGACTATAACAAAGTTTTGGGTTCAGCATCTCTAGCCTCTTTCCAGGTACAGTTCAAGGGCTACTTCCTATGTAAAGGCTATTCTAATGCCCACTGACCCCCTGTTGAAAATGACTTCTTCCCCAACTGAAGTTATTTTGTATTTATTTTGCATTTGTTATGTTAATTATTAAGTTCTCTCACACACACACACACAACAGAATACATACTTCTAGAGAATATGTATTATTTAATTTTTGTCCTTTTCTTCTCAGTACCTAGCACTATGCCCAGCACATGATGAATGTTTGTTTTTTTTTTAACCCTTACCTGCTAGGAAGTATCTGAGGCCAGATTTGAACATAGGACTTGCTGCCTCTAGGCCTATCTCTCACTCCACTGAGCTACCTAGATGCCCCATGGTGGTTGCTTAATAAACATTTATTTAATGAATAAGCATTGATAATTTGGAAAGCACCCAGAAGACAACAATCATAAAAATGAAATTATAAGAGATGATGACATTGAAAGAAGTAGAAATGTTTAGCCTATAAAACAGATGAATTAGGAGGCTATGATAACAGTTTTTGAATAATGAAAGGCTTATCAAGTAAAAGAGGGATTTGATTTCTTCTGTTTGGCTTTATTTGGCAGAAGTAGGAGAAAGCAGTGGAAAATGAAGAGAGGCAGACTCTATGCTCAGCACAAGGCAAAAATGCCTAACATAAATATCCAAAATGGAATGAACTATTTCTCACTAGAGAATAATTAATTTCCCCATCTCTTTTCATTTTCAAGTGGAGGCAGGAATAATAATTTTCCCTAGTATGTTGAAGGAGGATTTCCTTTTTAAGTATGGATTGGACTAAATGGTTAAGTGGTCTCTTCTAGCACTACAATGGGTTCCTCACTGGGGGTCATGTTAATTTTTGCATAGATATTATAGATTTAATAATACAAAGATATATATTTACAAACTAACTCAACATACTTGAAGAAAGTATAAAAATGTAATTAAATTTACATATCAAAAGATTTTTAACGTTGGCTTCCTAAAATCTTCTAGTTTCTAAGAAATACTGGCAGTCTAATAAAAACAAGATCAACAAAATGTTTATCTATAAGATATGAACAAGAATGGAAAGTCTTGGGCATATCCACAAATTAGGAGACTTCTGAATTTTCTTCATAGTCACTTTTTAGGCATAACTAGGAAAGGGGGACCTTTAGGAAATTGCATGTCATGAAATTTAGGTAAACTATAGGGCAACAGCAATAAAATGAATAAAATCAGATACCTTCTTCAACTTTTTACAATTAACATAAATACTTTCTTGATGGCTTTTGAAAATGTGTGGTAAGAAGTGCAGAAATAAAAAGAGAAAGACTGATCCTGGCCTGACAAATCCTTGTTATTGCTAATGCTCCAGTAGGCTATTGTTCAGGGATCTACCATTAATTCTATAAGATTAAATACACATTCCCATGTAAGACTAAATTTGTCATATTGACTTCACCAATTTTCAGAGATTTCCTATTCTTTTTTCCTTTTTTTTTTTAACAAACGGGAGTTTTAGAGTCATCATTTATTCTGAAACCCAATCAGATTCTCAGGACTGGGTGAGGAAGGTATAAGTTTCTCTTATTTCCATAATACCAAAAAAAATACTATTGATGCTTAATAAATATTGAAGACAAATAACACATTTTCCTTAGATCTTCAAATGAATGTATTTTTTTCTTTTAGGATTGACATGAAAATAAATGTAGAAGAAAAGGGCTGTATCCTGTGCTTGTGTAATTAATTACAGGCCAAAGGAATAATTATCCAATAACTATTGTTAAGAGTGACACGATAATTAAACTTAACATCCCTAGGAAATTTAAATATTGTTCTCTTAAGACTTCTTAGTTTGTAAGAAATACTGACAATCTGACAGAAACAAGGAAAAGTTAATATTTATCTAAAACATGGTAAGATGAAAAATCATGGCTACATTCCTATTCAGTAGGCCCTCCAGGTTCCTTTTTAGCACTTATGTGAGGTTCAGTCAGGAAAGAAAGACCTATAACATTGATTAATGGCATATCCTGGAATTCAAGCAAATCATATACAAGTGATAATATGTGATAGCTTCCCCCCCCACACCCATGTTAACTGTATAATATAGCATAACTGTACTATTTTAAAAAGTATATAGGTTGTATATATGGTCCTTATCCCTTAAATGATGATAACCTAATGTAAGCAATACCATTAATTTAACTAAATATTTTCCTAGTTCATTACTAAAATGTCATAGTTGACTAACAATTTTACAAAATAACTAAACTAAAGGGCATAATTTTAAAAACACAAAAATGCATTCTATATCAAAGCTTTATTACACTTATATAACTACTAGAGGGGAAACAAAATGAATATTTTCATCTAGGAATGAAGGGAAAAAATACGCAGAAGAGAGTAAAAGAGCCTTTACCAAGCATGTTTCTTGTTTAACTAGTACCCCCTCTAGTGGACTTTTCATAGTAATGCTGACCAAAGGAAAAAATACAGGATTTGTCAGCCAGCACATATTTTGTTTGCTTTTTTATATTTTCTTTTTTAAAATGTTCTAAACAAAATTATGTAAAATAAACAAACACAATAGTACATAAGAGATGCACAATGGTTTCGCCAGCAATTGTAATTAAACAAGGGAGTGATTTTTTTAATTGTGCCATATTCAGACAGGCAACACTTTTTAAGAGCAATATGACAGACAGGTATCTAAACGTATTTTTGCCAGGTTTCGCTGATATTCATTATATAACTTGATTTTTCACCCTGTATCAGTAGCTTTGGCCATTAGCCTAAAACTCTGCTACCCAGTCACTTCCCTCAACTCATTTCCTCGAAATTCTCTAAGTTATCCTCCTATCCAATCCTTTCTTGTGGCCGTTGTCCTGCCATTACATCATTAGGTTGATAATGTCCCTCTTCTCTAACTTTTCTCATTTTTCCTTTCTTTCCTGTGAGTCTCGGAACCCCCGAACCTGAACTAACCTTTTTTCTCATTGCCATTACTGTTGTTTCATTAACACTTTTAAAGCATCTGCACCAATGGAACATAGATTTCCCCATACTTTAATTGATTCTGTGTTAGCAACAAAAACAGAAGAAAAAAATCCCCCCTCCATTTCTTCCCCTCTTCCTCCTCCCCCCAAAATGACCATTCTTAACTACTGTTTCATAGGTTTCTTCCTAGAGAAGGTTTGAGCTAGTAGATGCATCTTGTTCTACAGGGATCTCTGTCAACTTCTCTTTTTATGCATTTAATGTGCTTCCCTGGTGATAGCCTAAGGGTGCTTCCACTAAACAATTAATGTAAGGCATCTCCTGGGAACCTAATGGGTATTTAGCAATAAGTTCACTTCCAGTGAATTGTATAATGTGATATTTTGACAATGGATATCGGGAAGTTCCTAAAAGGTGAACTTTTCTCCAAAAGGTAATAAACTACCTACCAAAACTTCTCAACCATTTGTTGTCATCGTGGGGGGAAAAGGGAACAGTAAGACATATGCCATCTCGTAGATTGCCAGGGACTCACTCCAGACTCCTCCACAATTTTAGTATCATACTACAGTACTGTTCACTTTCGCTAATGCAATGTATAAGTCTCAATCTATTAGTGAAAATAAAATCGGCTGTGACATTTTGATACTAAAGCCGCTAGCAATGAAAGGTATAACATTTCATGGGATATTTGTATTACGTTAATAAAAAATGATATTACCATATGAAGCTAATACTAGATGGAAAAAAAAACTGATTAAAATTATTCTAGGCCAGTTTTTAGGAGATGACAAGGGCTTTTAAACAGGGCTGAAAATTAATGTTTTCTATCGACTATGATATAGTTTTGATATTTATTCCATAGGAGTATCATTTGAATGTTTTTCAATTCACAATAAACAAAAATTCTTTTATCTAATATCTATCCTCATATATATTTCTTTTTTACAAAGAGGTATTCTTTGGTCTTAAGGAAGGCTAAATTTAAAAAAAATACATCTTCCTAATTCAGATAATACCTTCATCTAGGTTCTAATATCAGTAGGGGGAAAAAATAAACTAGAAGCACCTTATGTAATGAATACTTTCATTTTGTCTTTTCATATCAGAACATAACATGGATATTATTTTTATTTCCAAATTCAATCGTGCAAGTTAATTCACAGTTTATTCAATCCTGTTTGTTGAGTATTATTCATCAACATGCAAATCATATATATACATATATATGTCCACATAATTTTAATCCATGTAAATAGTTATATATCTAAGCATGCATTAATATAGATGATTCAAGGCTTCTAATGTGTTTGGTACTATTCAATATTAAGAGAACACAACTGTCACTTCCAGACTCTTCATAATTTAGGCTGTTGTTCAAAAGAACAGCATACATGAAAGACATACAAAAAGTATTTCCTAGTCAACTTTACTTGTTATTTCAATGAACTTTTCATTCATGTCAAGTTTCTCCCTTTTTTGTGGAAATGTAAGGAATGGAAATGGAAAAGCAAGGGTCTGCATAATGATAATTTTTTTAAATGTGAAATGCTCCCCAAAGGAAAACCAAATATAGTAATATAACTATGTTGGACTTTTGTTGTCCTCCTTCCTTCGTTTTTTATGCCTCTAGTAATTTGGCAGCATTTTTTCTCTTTTCTTTCCTTTTTCTTTTTCCTTTTTTTTTGATAGTGTGGTATTTTGGTAAAAATGAATTTTTAACTGTGAAGATCTCTCTGCTAGAATGAGAAAGACTGCAGTGGTTACTGTCAGAAGACTTTTTTTCCCCTTCCTTTTCAATGGGACGAAATGTGGTCAGCAACAATAACAAATCAATTACTATAAAAACATGTCTATTATTTTTATCCTGCTCTTCCACATCCTTGGGGCTAGCTATCAAATCATATTCTCCTAAGTGCAGCAAGCTCTATGTTCCTGCCTGTTAAGCTTATTAAGCGGGAGAGCCTGTCTGAATTATTATTGAACTTGTGTAGCAAACTCATATGCTGAAAGAAAAAAAAAAGAATTGTGTAAACAGCTGCATCAATCTATTAAACATAGCAAGTATATTATGAGGTCAATAAAAGATTGTAGCCAAGATATCTGGAAGGTAATTACTTCTCTTTAATGAATATATAGCCTAGTAATTTCTGAATGCTGTAGGCATAACAGTACTATATGTTTTATAGTTTATAAATAAATAGTTATTACCTTACAAGGAGAAGAGAATACTTCTTTCAGAGACAAAGGGGAGGGGAGCTAATTTGTTGTAAAGAGGCACATTTTGCTTAAACTACTTATATGTAATGGATGATCAAGTAATTCTAATATGCTGTAATTGAGAATTACCTCTCTCTTGATATGGAATATTCAGTTGCATTTGCACATCTGGAAAAAAACCAACTGTGTTTTCACCTCAGCTATTCTCTACACTAAAAGAATGATTTATTATCTATAATTTGTGAAGAAAACATAGCAATACAAAGTCAACCTCATGTAATGGATAATTTTGTTTAAATATATTTGCATGCAAATTATAAGATATCATTATTCTGATAGAGCAACCTAATTTTCTTTCTTTCATTTTTTCCATGACTGCCTACTTTTCAAGCAAAAACTCTCATATTTATTGGGAACTGCAGAATTTAAAATACAGACAAATACCATTTCACTGAAGGAATATTACAATTCAAGTGCCGTGCAATAATATCCCTCACTGGGCAATGATGGGAAGGATTTCATCAAATCATTCATTTATTTTTTAATCAGTGAAAATCATAATAAGCTATAATTGATAGAAGCACAATGATGCTGAATTGGGGGTATTTCAAGAAGGAATCAGAATGAATGGGTGGGGTTAGAGTTTACATGGCCAGATACTTTCTTATGTAGCAGAAATAGTGAAAGCTCAGCATTAATTTTTTAATGTTCTATTATTAGTCCAACATGTTCCTTTTGAAGAAAAAAACTTATATATCTTGATTCAAATTTTTTCATGCATTATGTGTGCATCTCTCTGTTATGTGGTATATATGTATATGTGTATTTCCTACTAAATAGGAGAAATCATTAGCCATTTGCTGGTATACTTTAGTCAAATTTTTAAGACAAAGAATAATCTGGTCCAAAGACAATATTTTAAACCCCAAATTCCCATTACCTTTATGTAGATAACTGAATTGAGCTAATTTTCATTTTTGGAGGGGAATTTGGGAATAACCTAAAAAAGCTCATTTTCTGTATTACACAATAAGAAACAGCTGTAGGGAAAGATCGATGCATGCATCCCCTCTCATACACTGCTATGGAAAGGATAGTAGAGGACCAAAGAGCAATATTAACAGACACAGTGATATATTAGGGAAAGAATCCAAAATAAGAGGCATCATTGTCCATATGGGGACCCTATTGGGATCTTCTTAAAATGGATAACTTTTATAACTGCACATGTTGCCCCCACAAAACCATTAAGATAATAATAATAAAAGCACATTTTCTATCGTCATAGTATGGTTTCCCAAATGTACCCATTTTTTCAAATTTTCCAAAATTTTAAACCAAATTTTCCAAATTTAGTGGTTGCAACAACCACTTGAAGTAGGGAGTGCAGATACAGTTATCCTTGTTTCACATATGTGTAATCAGAGTCAGAGAAGTAAAACCGACTTATTCAAGGCCACCAAAGCTAAAAACTGATATGACCAATCTCAGGTCTTCTAATTACAAAACTATCCATCTCATTCTACCATTTTTTACTGAATTTCCCTAATTCGTTATTGCTAAGCATGGAATATTAAGATATGTGAACTAGTCTAATGGAAAGTACATTGGACTAGAAATCACAAGATCCTAGTTCAAATCCAGACTCTGACATTTACTAAACCTTTCAAATCACTTTTATTCTCTGGTCTTTACTTTCTACCCCTTTATAAAGTAAGGGTTGAACTGTATAATCTCTAAATTGTCTACTAGTTTTCATTCCTACTATCCTAAAGCACTTGTTGCTCTAACACCCTAAGTATGCATAGCACATCTCATTAGTGTACACATACAGGGAATTTTATTTATTTTTAAGAAATACATGTATTGCATATTAAATCCTAAAGGACGTTGTTTTTAGTTACCAAACACATTTTAAAAAATGAAATATTGGGAAATGCTATTTCTAAAAAATGATTAACAGCTAAACTTTACTTTAAAAACAATAATACTCAAAATTATCTGCAGTTTCATTGTTTCAGGAGTTCCCCTTCCAGTGTTGCAGAGTGAAATGCATTGAGATATGTCCCTTCTTTCTTCCACATTCTCCCACAAGTTTACTTTGGGGGCTCACCTGATGTTCTAAAGGCCTTCCTCAATTTCTCCCAACATTTAGTGGGTATCATTCTCTGTCTGTCATCCTTTCCTTCTGCCATATGGCCACCACATCTACTTTTTCAATCCCACTATTCATTGATATTCTTTATTAATTCTTGTTCTTCAGAGTTCCACATTGATTATATGTTGTAGTATGCTCTCAACTACCATGTACCTACTGTCTTTGTGTGATGCCCATTTTAAAGTTACAAATATCAAGTGCAAAACATAAAATACCAAGTTTTTTTGAGACATTATGCTGTGCCCAGATCCATTTGGAACAACTATATTTAACAACTAAACTAAAATCCAATGTTTGGAGAAGTCATGGGAAAGTCCCCAAGTATAGCCTTCTAGCAGACTCTCTTCCAAGCTACACAACTGTCATTAGGTACTACAACATATGTGGTTTCAGTATTTGAATTTATACTCTTAAATGTCAGTTAGTAATTCTGTCCAAGTGGCCTACCTGAGGTGTTATCACGGGAACATAGCACCATAATGTAGTGAAAGGAATGCAGGATCTGGAATGGGGAGAATCTTTATTCAGATAAAGCTATCAGAGAAGGAACTAGCATAGAGTAATAAGGGCTTTGCTTCTTGTACCTCTATAAATGTATGTCCCTCTCTGCTGATATCCCATATGGCACTTTGACTATATGTTCCTCTCCCAGAACCACCTTCTAAATGCAACATCCTGTCCCTGTCATGTCACCAAAATTCAGGACCTGAACCACAATAAATGCCAACGATCCATTCCCCATCCCCGCTCCTATGATCATGCTCTTCATCATCTATGACTATCTCATACTTCTCCCTTGGTCTCAATTTCAGTGAGCTCAGGACCAAGCACAAAGGAAGCACACAGCAAATGTCTCCTCCTATAGCAATTTATTTTCCAAGTAGTTGCCAAAGTGATATTAGTCCTGCTCAGTAAATTCCAGTGACTCCCTATTACTTCTAAGATAAATGCAAAACCTTTTTTACATTTAGAGACCTAAGCAACACAGCCCCAGACTATCCTTCCAGCCTCATTAAATATCTGTTACTTCCCCTTCCATACTCCAAGGCCTGGCTAAACTGACCTTCTCTCTATTCTACACATACATGAAACTCCATCTCTTATATCTATGCCTTTGCATGGGCTCTTTTCCATTTCTAGAACGCATTCTCACTTCACCTCCAACTCATAGTCTCCCTCACTTTCCTTAAGGATAGGCCAAGCACCACTTTCTCCCCTTTTTAATCACCTCAAATGCTAATACCTTCCTTCCCCACTACCTTACCTTTAGTTAGCATTTATTTTGTATGTCTTTAATATGAATGTATTTACATAAGTATATATTGTTTCCCCTATTAGAATGGAAGCTCCTTGAGTGTTTGGACTTTCCTTTGTTGCCTCTGTATCCTCAGTGGCTAATACAATGCTTAACAAATGCTTATTGGGTGCTTGATAACAATTGACTAATAACCCAAACTCACTTTCTCCCTAAAAATGATGCACCATCCTAGAGTTAAGCCCTACAGTGGTACTCAAATACCATCCTGATTAGGACTTTGGAGTTAATGGAACATCTCCCTACTTGCTATTTCCTTTTCACTACTGCTAGCAAATTTGTCTCTGCTTCAGAACCTCCTTCTGCCTGGGTAAAATCCCCTGCATCCTTATCCAACTCAGCCCTAGCTCTCCCTAATTTCCATGCTCCTGTGATCCCCATTTGTCCTGGACCCTTCAAAGTCAATTTCTAATGTTAATAGATGTGCCTTTATCCTAGATTTCTTCTTTTTTTCCATTCCTTATAGCTTCTAGTACTGATTTCTCCTTGAAGATGACCTATCTTGTGGCATCCTCCCCAAGCCTGGCTGCTCTTATTTAATACTCCCTGAGTCATAGACCCAGAAGGAACAACTGGAATACTTTATACTCCTCTATCCCATTTTCAGACCCACCCTCTTCTACTGTCACTCAACAAACACTTTACTTGTTAAAATTAAAATTCACTCCACCCTGAACAATTATATATATATATGTATATATATGCATATACATACAGATTATCAATAGATTCAGAAAACAATTTTTGACAAATGCAATACTCATTCCTATTAACATCACTAGGAAACATAGGAATAGATTGATGCAATGAGCCCGCCAGCAGCCACTGCATAAAAGGAAATATCTAAAGGATTATAACTTTGAGGAGGAGAACAGAAGCCGGAGAGAGGGTAGGTAAACTGAGGCACACACAGATCAGATTGCAGGGAGGAAGGACGCTTCTTCCTGTTATCTTTCTTTGTAGGGCATACAGTGAAGAAAGATAAAAATTAACCAAGAATGACTGGAAAGTAGATTTCTTTGATAGGATAAGAAATCAGGTGTGAAGTGAAAAGGGAAGAAAAGAATAAAGAAAGAAGACTTTAGAGACACAATGGAGCTCCATAGGAGGAGTGATCCACGTGGCCAGCAGGCAGGTTAGAGAGAGAGAGAGAGAAGAAAGGAAGAAGAAAAGGAATTGCGCCCTTCCTGACTTTTTATTGAGATAATGAGGTAAGAGGTACATAATGCATTTGCAACAGCACATAGTGGATTTACATTGGCTTGACATATCAGTGACGTACAAGCTGGAGGCGTAGTAAGTTCAGCCCGCTCTCTTCAAACTCCCAGAACAAAGACCGCATGGCCTGCTCATAAATCATGCATTGGAATGCTGTCTGACCAGACCAGAGCTGAGCCCTCTGTGACTCAGGTCTAGAGATACTTCTGGCCTCTGATCTGTCTCAATAACTGCTCTGACCAAGTATAATATCATATCAATACATCAACCACATTTTCCAGATGTATATGCCTGCAATCCTACAATTGATCTTTCTTTAATATGATAGATGTTGTTTTTCTAAAACCAAGATTTAGCATTAAATCTAGTAGAGATAAACTAGAGACCTTTCCAGTCAAATCAGGGGAAGCTAGGTGTTATAGTAGTTAGAGCACTGGGCCTGGAGTCAAGAAGACTCCTCTTCCTAAGTTCAAATCTGTCCTCAGACACTTATTAGTTGTGTGACCCTGGGCAAGTCACTTACCCCTATCTATCTGTGTTTCCCAATCTATAAAGTGAGCAGGAGAGTGAAAGGGAAAAACCACTGAAATATCTTTGCCAAGAAAACCCCATATAGAGTCATTAAGAGTTGGACACAATTGAAAGGTATTGAGCAATGACAAAACAAGGATACCCATTATCACATTACTATTTGATATAATACTTGAAATGCTAGTTAGAACAATATGAGAAGAAAAATAAATTGATGGAATAATCAAGAATAAATAGTACAGAAAACTATTGCTTTTTGCAGATTACATGGTAGTTTGTCCTTAGACCCCTATAGAGGTGATTAAAAATTAATAGAAATAATAACCTGAGAGAATAATAATATATAAAATGTTCACTCTTTTTCATACTTTTTTAACTTTTTATGACCCAAGTTGAGTTTTTCTTGGTAAAGTGACTGAAGTGCTTCCCCATTTCTTCCTTCAGCTCATTTTACAGATGAGAAAACAAAAGAAAATAGGGGTAAGTGATTTTCCCAGGATGACATAGCTAATAAGTGTCTGGGAACAGATTTGAACTCAAAAAGAGTAGATTTCCTGACTCCAAGGCCAGCATTCTAAAGATGTGCCACCCCACATTAATTATAAGCATCTCTAAATATTACTGTGAAACAAAATAAGAAATGGAAAAGAAAAATCCACTTAAAATGATTATAAAATATGCAAAATTCTTCTTAATCTAACTGTCAATCCATACAGAAGGACTACATGAATATGACAATTGGTTTTTATACAAAGCAGAATAGTTCTAAATATTTGAAGAAATAGTAGTTATTATTAGGCTAAGTCAAGATAAAGAAAAGAATGACACTATCTAAATAAATATACTTATTCAGTGTCATAGCAATCAAATTACCAAAGGATTAAAATATTGAGCTAGAAAAAAAAAATGAAGTACATTTAAAGGAACAAAAGTCAAAGGCCTTAAGGTAATTAATGAGAAGAAATGTGAAAGGAGAAGAGGGGAGGGAGTTAGGTGGTGCTGTGATTAGAGAGTCAGACCGAGAGATAGGAAGTCCTAGATTCAAATTTGACCTCAGACACTTCCTAGCTTTAGGACCTTCTGCAAGCCACTTAACTCCAGTTAACTAGCCCTTACTACTCTTCTGCCTTGGAGCCATTACTTAATATTAATTATAAAATAAAAGATAAATGTGTTTTTTTAAGTAAAAATGAAGGAGATCTCAGTACCAGATCTCAATCTATAACTTCAAAGCAATAATCATCAAAACAATTTGGTGTTGGTTAAGAAAGAGGTCTATGAGTAGAACAGAATAAATATATAAGCAAAGAAGTAGAGTAGCCGAGTGTTAAATAAGATCTCAGTTTTTGGAATAAAACCTCATTTTTCAAAAAAATCTTCTGAAATAACTGGAAAACAGTCTTGCAAGCTATAGCCTGGCACCCCACACCATATATAAGTTCAAAATAGGTACCCGACTTGGACATAATGGACATCACAAAGAAACGAAAAGAAAAAAGGAGAAATTACCATTCATATCCATGGATAGAAGAAGAGTACATAAGATCATTTAAAGGATTGAGAGAATCACAAAATGATGATGCAGACAATTTTGATTACATGAAATTTAAAAATCTTTGCACAAACAAAAGCAATTATCTAAAATTAGAAGGAAAACTGGTAACTAGAGAAAAATATCTGTAGTAAGTTTCTCTGATGAAAGTCTTATTGTTGCTGGGTTTATACCCCCAAAGAAATAATAAGGGAAAAGACACTGTACCCAAATATTTATAGCCATGCTCTTTGTGGTAGCAAAAAATTGGAAAATGAAGGGATGCCCTTCGATTGGGGAATGGCTGAACAAATTGTGGTGTCTGTTGGTGATGGAATACTATTGTGCTCAAAGGAATAATAAAGTGGAGGAATTGCATGTGAACTGGAAAGATCTCCAGGAACTGATGCAGAGTAAAAGAAGTAGAACCAAGAGAACATTATACATACTAATACACCATGGTACGACTGAATGTAATTGACTTCTCTACTGGCAGCAATGCAATGACCCAAGACAATTCTGAGGGACCTATGAGAAAGAACAGTATCCACATCCAGAGAAAGAACTGTGGGAGTAGAAAATCAGAAGAAAAACAACTGCTTGATCACATGGGTCGATGGGGATATGATTGGGGATATAGACTCTAAATGATGACCATAATGCAAATATTAGTAATATGGAAATAGGTCTTGATCAATGACTGTTGGCTACGGGAGGAGAGTGGGAGAGAGGAGGGAAAGAATACGAATCATGTAGCTGTGGGAAAATATTCTAAATTAATTAAATAAAAAACTTAATTTTTAAAAAGCCTTATTGTTGAGATATAAAGATAACTAATTCAAATTTATTAAGGAAAAAAGTCATTACACAGTTGACAAAAGATCAAAGGATTCAAACAAGTAGTTTTCAGAAGGGAAAAATCCAAACAATCAATAGTCCTATGAAAAAATGTTTCAAATAAATAGAAATTTGAAAAGTATAAATTAAAGCAATTTTGAGGTTCCATCACACATTCTTCAGATTTGCTAAGTTAACAAAAAAGAAAAATGTCAAATGCTAAAGGGGCTATGGTAAAACACATACACTAACACACTGTTGTTAGAGAAAATCATTGCTCTAATTATTTTGGAAGGCTATTTGTCAAGATGTCCAAATAGTTGACAAACTAGAAATTCTTTTTGACCTAATAATTCCATAGTAGGTCTACACACAAATGAGATGAAACAAAGAGTGAAACGACCCATATGTTTATTCGCACACATGCATACATATATGTATACTCTTATGTGGTAGGGAAAAGGTGATACTTAAATAGAGTATTCCAACAAATTGTGGACTATATCAACAAATTATGGCATATGAATGAATGGAATGCTATTATGCTATAAAAACTACAAAAGTGACAGATTCAAACAAATATGAGAAGAATTGTATGAATAAATGTAGAATGAAGATTAGGGAATCAGGCAAATAAATTACACAATATTCTGAAAACTTTAAAAGACAAATAAGTGTAAGAGTTAATAACTATGATCAATGCAATGGGAAACCATAATTCCAAAGGACACACAATGAAACATGAAACATTTACTGATGGAGAGGTGAGGTAAAGAAAGATTGGGACATATTTCTTTAAACAAGGCTAATGTGGATATCTGTTGTTTCACTGTGAACATTTGGTTCAGGGGATTAGTTTTTCTTTGTTTTTCAGTGATGTTGAAGAATGTGAAAGGAAGTAAAAAAATCATTAGTTGGAAAAAATTAATTTTAAAAAATTACCCCACTTTTTCCAGACTGTTTTGTTATCATCTGTAGACTTCAAGTTACTCTCTTTCTTACCCACTAAGTTCTTTTTTGCACCCTACTTCTTATCATCTTTTAACATTCTGGTCTCTTAGTTTAATGCAAATGACCTCTGCCTTGTCTTCTTTAACCACAGGTACAAGCAGTGGTCACATCCTAGATATCCACCCCACCTCTCAAATTGAATTTTCTCCACTTGATAGAATGTCTGTTAAGACTCTGCTGCCTGTGTGAACATCAACAAATCACTTAGTATTTTTTCTTCTTCTTCATCCTTTCTTCATCCTTTAAAAGAATATTAAAGTACTACTATGATTCTTTGGGATGAGAACTAGAACTGCAAGAAGTCCTAGATACAAAAAAAAATGGCCCTCTGTAATAATGCAGGTCTCTACTTTCCTGCAACTTAGTTTTTAAGAATTGTCTAGAACACCAAGGTGATAAGTGACACAGTCAGCATATATCAGAGCAAAGAGTTGAACCCAGGTATTACTAGCTCTGAAGCCATTTTTAAAAATACATTATGCTACAGGGCTTTTAACTTCTCACTTCTATTATTACTACTTCTACCAAAACTTTATATATACTACTGGCCCATCACACAGGGTTATTGTTATTATCATGCTTTGTAAATGTTAAAGTAATTCTTAATTTTTAAATAAATGTTATTATAACTTAACAAGTTAATTCTATGCAAAGTTACCATATTGCATTTAGAAATAAATCTATGCCTCCACCAGGGAGGCTCACCATCCTACAATATGGAACTACAACTTAAAAATAAGTTTTTAATTTATTGAGAGAAAAACAGTCAAAGTCTATGACACATTATCCAAGAATGTTGGATGTTTAGGGAAAATATGAAAAAGGGATATAGCATCAGAAATACCCACACAAGTTTCTATTCAGCTTTGGTTTTTCATCAGCAATGCTTAAAATTCTCTTATTAAAACATCCTTTTTTCTGTGTAGGATTACATTGTTTCCTGGTAAGTTATTGTTATCTGTAAGCCCTTTTTTGCCTTTTGGAATATCATAATCCAAGATTTTCTTTCCTGAATATAAATTGTTTTAAAATCTTTTGTTATCCTTCCTTGGTACTTGGCTCAGGGTAATTTTTTTTCCCTTTAACCTGGAAGCTCTGGATTTTGACTATAACATTCTTGGAAGTCATTAATTTGGAATTTCTTTCAAGAGACAAATAGAGTTTTTTTTAATATTTATTTTCACTTTAACTACTGGTTCTAACGGATTTGGGCAGATTTCATTTATGATTTATTTTATATGATATCCAGGTTTTTTATTTGGTCATGATTTGGGAAAGTCTATAGATTCATACCATATCTCTCTCTTGATATATTTTCTAGGACAATTACTTCTTTATATGAGATATACGCTTTCTTCTATTTTTCAATCTTCAAGTTGGAATGATTCTTTATCAGAAACTGATAATGATTTATATCAATAGAAATGACATTAAAGAAGTGGTATTATTATCTGCTCTGATGCTACATCCCAAAGACCTTGAGACCTTTATACCTGACTTAATGTTGAAATCTCCTCTCTAATTTTTTTCTCTCCCATTAAAATGTGAGCTCCATGAGAATAGGAACTATCTTATTTTTCTATTTGATTTCTCAAAGTGAAGCAGATGTGTGTAGTAGTCACTGATCCAGAAACCATGTGTGCCAACTGAGCCTTGCCAAAGTACACTAGAGTACAAGTCAGGAGGAGTGATGCACAAAGTCATGTAAGGACAGAAAGCCAGTCTTTTCATGAGCTATAAGGCAGAAAAGCTATCTAATCACTGAAGGAAGGAAGCTTTTACAACAGGATAGATAACTGGGATGGGAATGCACATGAGATCAATATTTGTCACCTAAAGGAATCAGGAAAGATAGTTTTGAAAGCCAAAGATATTTCATATAGGGTATGACATCTGTTAGGATTCATCCACAAAGATAAGTCACTAGAGAGATATAAATTTAAAAGGTCAGGAAATTATCACTAAATGGATAAGATGCTAGAAGAAACATTCTAGAAATAGACCCAAGCAGTTCTAACCTCACTTTATCATCCACTTTCCACCAGTAGTTCGATTTGGCTTTGACTCCATGGAATATCATTCCCATTCTCTCCACACAACCCCATAAAACTGACTACAAGACATTTTATCGCCATATAATTGACTTATGTTCCTATACTCAGTGCTTTCTCAAATTACTCTCAGTTGCCTCTCCCCTTTTATTGGAGGGTTAGAGAGTGGAGCATTAAACTTCCCAAAGTCTTTCTTTAAAATAAAGGACTCAAAATCTTCCAGGTAAATTCATTTTCCATTAACCTTGCTGTTTGGCTTTAACTCCACAGAAAACAATGTCCCAGACTATGAATTCCCTAGTGGTCACCACCCTTTTCAGCTTCCTTTTGTATCTCCTTTCATTAGATTGTAAGTTCCTTGAAGGCAGATAGTGTCTCTTTTTCTTGTTTGTATCCCTATTGCTTAAAACAACAGTGCCTGGAATATTGTAAATGTTTAATAAATGTTTACTGAATTGAATTGAATTTTTATTTCTGAAAATCATGAGACAGAATGTTAAGAGGACAGTTCTTTGAGTTGCCTACTCACAATAATCTACCCTGCAAAACATTATAAATGCTGAATATCTTGTGTAGCTTGTGGAAATGTGTATAAAATAATGATTCAGTAAGAAAGCTAGAGATGAGGTATTCCAGAAAGTGCCACATACCACCACTAGGTGGCAGGGAGTTAAGATTAGCCACATGGTAGGGCTCAGGAGCCAGGCAAAACTTCCAACAGAGGTGGATGATCTGTGATCAAACTGTCTTGGTAGAAAGCTCACTTGTAAGAGACTTAGTCCTTAGTCAGTCAATTAATCCACAAGCATTTATGATTCTTGCCAGGCATCGTACTGGCTGGGAATACAAATATAAGCAGTGTGACAGGTGAAAAATGAAATGATTGAGGAAACAAAGGTTCAAGCTTCTAAGAATTTCTATTTATTAAGCAAGGCATGCCAAATACATAATAAATCGGGACCAGCGGCCTTTCTCAGCTTTGACACTGGACACTAAATACAGGGGTAAAGAAATGTTTATGTATTAAAAACAATCAAACAAGACCAATTGATTAAAAGAAAACAATTCACTACGTTACAAAACCAGGTAATCTAATTTCTAATTTGAGTAAAGATTAGAGATTTTCCAAGTTGGGAGAGAGAAAACGGTGTAATTCTCTCAGAAAAGAAGTCTCCCACTCCCCCACCCACCCACCTCTAGTGTCTGTATTCAATCAAAGGAACTTGGAAATGATAATTGATTGACCATATGGGGCTAGTTTTCACATAACACGTATGTGTTGCTTGAGATGTATAATTGTGAGAAAACTCCTTGCATGAATCTTCTGATCTGACTGGGATTCTGATCAGCATAACCTAGGTCTTAGTTAAGGGTCTCTAAGCAATAGTTAGAGGGGGTCCAGTTCCCAGCAACATAGGGCTGATTCAAACAATACAATAAAGTTTTTTTCACGATTCCCACAATTTAATAAAATTTTCTCACAAGACAGAAATTGGATTAGATCCATAATTGAATAGAAAGGGAATTGAGCTAGCTCCAGAACTGAATCAAAACTTGGAATCAGTGTGGTTCACTCAATTCCCACTACCACTTGCTATTCTAATTCTCTCTGTAGAAAGACAGTCCCTCCCCTTGAGCAGTTTCTATTCTAAGGGAGTTGGGGGTGAGAAATAACACAGAAAAAAAAGAAAGTAACTAAAAGAGAGGGGAGAATAAAGGTCTCCAGTAAGAGTGCATGAAAGAAAAAGTCCAGAGTTTTTCAGCCTGGAGAGGAATGAGATATGGCTGACCTGTGTGCCTCCTTAAATGGAGGTTCCGGAAGAAGCAATACAATTAGAGGGCGAGATTGCAGGTGTACAATGTGTAAATCCCAGACCTGTGGTAATCTCCCAGGGTAAAAAGTTTTCTACCAAAGAACAGGAATGTTGTAGCCAGAAGTAAATGACTAAGATTCCAGAATTCTGGGAATACCAATGCCAGGTAAAAAGAATGAGCAAAAGAGGCAAAGAACCCTGGATAAAACCAAAAGCAAACACTGGGGGAAATGTTACTATATGCCAAATAAACAAACAATAATGATTAACCTTTGTACAATTTCACTTTTGGAGCTGGCATATATTAACCATGTTAGCTCCTACTTCTGAAAGGAGGAAGATTTCTGGAAAGCAAAAACAAGAAAGAAAAGATAAAAGTACTTTATCTAATGAAATGAACTGAGAACTAGATCTTGACTATCTGCATTAGCATTTTTAATAAATTAAACATAAGTGTCTTACCTTGTGAATTTTGGGAAATTTAGGCATCAAATGCATTGTGCAACAAACCCATTTGGCAGTGAGCAAAACCTTAGGAACCTCTTCTAAGAATATTTTAATGCATAAAATAAAACACATAGGATACTTTTTAAACTAGGTCACAGACCTCGGTTTAAGATCCACTGTTTTACACTTTGATACATCTTTTGTGAAAAAATGTAATATCATATTTTACTTCTTATGTGGAAAGATCCCAAAGAATCACCAAGGAATACAAATAGAGGGATAATAAGATAAAAGGGTCAGGAAACTGTCCCTAAATTGATAAGGATTAGCAAAAAGCATTCAGTAAGTGAAAAGGAGGGCAATGTATCTGTCCCCCTACTAGTTAGGAGGCAAAAATTAGAAGGTCATAAATGTTATTTATGTCAGCATTAAATGATATAATCTGGGATGGGGAAAATATTTGTCTAAGTCCAGTTTTTGAAGTTATTAATTTTTTGCCAGAAAGTTCAGTATTTGTTCATTAGAGGCATCAGTCAGTCAGTAATAGACAACAGTCTCACTACTCTCACCCCTCTTTACTGTTGCAAATCATGGGGAGAGTACATGTTTTCTAGGGGACAATGAGAAAAGGAAGCAAGTGGATAAAAATGAATGGCATCAAAAATCAGTCAGTTCATGGTGTTTATCTGACAGAGATACTTTTCACAGAAACTTTGAATTCTTCCTGTTCTGGACCCTTATAATTCATTATTCAAACCTGAATAAAATATAGGTTTGTTGCTGAGTGGTGGGATATAAACATTCATATAGAGACATGACCATACACTAGTGAATAGACTGCATGAGAAATAACTGGGTCAATAACTATTATTTATGAGACCAAAAGGCTTACCTAGGAATAGCTACACACATACACACACATGTATATACTATGTGTGTGTGCTGTGATATATAATCAAGGTGCTTTGGGCAATAGGACAGGCAAATGGAGAATCCTATGCTTCTGTGAGAATGGACTGAAACTTTGATAACACAAGAACTTAAAAGGTCACCAAGGAAAGTAGCAGTAACAAAGAACACCAAAAAATGCAGGCAGATAGCCTGGCAATATCAGAGACTTTATATTAGGCAATAGGCAGAGGTCCCAAAGGGTGGTCAGACCATGGTGTTAAAATCTTACAATGCCTTGCCTTTTATAAGTGGAAATGAGATAGAATGGAATGGAATATAGGGGTTCCTTGCAGAAAGTGAATAGTAAATATTTCATTATTTCTAAAAGGAATCAGAGAGAACCAATGATGTTATGCGATGATGTTTTGCTTTTCCAGTGAATTGGATTTAAGTGAGGTGTAAGGGGCTGGCCAGCATCCCTTACAAGAAAGGAAAGATAGTAGATTGACCCTTGGGGGAAGGGCTGAAGCAGAGGGGATGGATAAGAATGGAGGCAGACATCAAGGCAATACTAACAATAAGTGAGCTGCACAGATCCAGCCCCAGCTACCTAACTTCACAAGGACACGAGGCAGTTAGATAACTTTAAATCAACAACACAGCAGTCAGAGATGAGTATAGAGATCAGCTGAGAGAAAAGCCACTGATCACTTAGAGCCAGTGCTCTAAGCACGGATCACTCTGGCTTGAGGATAGGAGATTAAGAAGGAAAGGTCTTTCACAGAGATAAAGGAAATTCCATGAGAAAGCTGTTCTTGGCCAGAGGCCAAGCTCCAGGAAGGAGAGGGACAGGTGAAAGAGATAAAAGGGGGCTGGCTTTCTGTGAGCTGCTCCTATTTATTGACATTGTGATGCAAAGGTACGTAATACATATTAATGAAGACACAGTGGATTGCCATTGGTTCTGGTGTAAAATTACAACAAGGCAGAGGCGTGGATTTCCTCAGCCAAGTGAGCACAAAGAAACCTGAGTTCTCACCTAAACCTTAGGAATGCTGGGATCAAAAGTCAATGTCTTTCTTGCCATGCACAGGACTGAGTATTCGCTCTCCTAAGACAATCCTTACAGATTAATTATCTTCCTTGTGCATACACAGGTGTGGACTGTTACATGAGGCAGAGTTGCACAAAGCCATCAGCCTTATTCTTTCTTCTGGTCCTCAAAGTCCAGTAGCAGGACAAATATCAGGATAGCTGGCAATGGCCTGGGATGCAATGGGTGACCTTGGCTTCTTTGATGTCTGACCAAGTTCTAGGCACTCCACAGCACCTGCTTCAGTTGCCTTCATGGCAGTTAGGACAAATGATCCTCACCTACTCCTTCTGCTGGGGAAAGTCTTCACATGCTTGGAGTTCATATTAGGGGAGAATACTAATGGGTTTCCCTGTAGGTTACATTCAACCTGGTTGAGCCCTGCTGAGACAGTTTTACTGGGGTGTGTAGGCTACAGCTTCTGGGAGCTACAGGTGAGTGTCTAGTGAAAGACAAAATCCAAAAGTAGATGAGCAGCTCTGAAAAGGGTTCAGCATGCCCTCATACCAGAGATGCTAATCTTCCCTGCACACCCCAATACTTATTAATATTAGTATCATAGAGGTCTATATTCAGAAAGCAATTTAAAATTACCTAGTCCAATCCCCTGATTTTACAGATTTAGGTTACTGTGAGGGAATGAGTATAAATGTTAAAGTACTACATTCAAGTGAATTTTTGAGATTATTATAAAGAAATTGATGCTCAGGAATGTATAGTGATTTGCCCAAGGTCATACAGAGAGTTAGTGGCAGAGGGAGCACAAGATCTACATTCTTTGGGCCTTTGTGTAATCAATCAATAAATATTTATCAAATGCCTACTATGAAGCAAGCATCATCTAGATTCTGGGTTTATAAAAACAAAGAATGAAACAATCTCTGCTCCCAGAGGCCTTACATTCTTATATTATAATCTGAGACAATAAATATTATAATCTATAACTATACATGTTTATACATAAACTATACATAATTTATAGGTAGTTTAACTACCTATAGTTTATACATAAACTACCTATAAATTATAACTAAATATAACTACATTATAATTATATACATATCAATGTATATGTATGTATGTGTGTATTTTATATATGTATGTATGCATATTCACTCCATTATAGTTTAGGAGAGAGGGTACTACCAGCTAGGGAAAATCAAAGAAGGTTTTCTTACAGAAGATGACATTTAAACTATATCTTAAATAAAGAGAGGGGCCCTATGAAGAGGAGATAAAGAGAATTCATTTTAGGCATGTGGGATAGTCAGTGCAAATGGACAGAAATGGGTTATGTGTAAAGAATAGAAGACAAATTTGGATCACAGAATAGAAGAGGGGGAATAATATCTAAAGGAACTGGAAAGTTACAGGGGGCAGCTTGCAAAGAATCTTGAAAGTTAATTGGGAAAGGGGGTTCAGGGGATAGAGAGCTAGCCCTGCATTTGGGAAGATCTGGGTTCAAATCAGGCACCAGATACTTCCTAGCTGTGTGACACTGGGAAAAACACTTAACTCCAGTTGCCTAGCCCTTACTGCTCTTCTGCGAACAAATATTTAATATGAATTAATTCTAAGACTAAAGGTAAGATCTTAATTAAAAAAAAAAGAATGTTAATGGGGAGGATGGGAATTTTAAGAAACTAAGGACTTCTCTATGAGTAGCAATGCAATGATCCAGGACAATTCTGAAGGACTTATGAGAAAGAACACTATTCACATTCAGAGGAAGAACTGTGGGAGTAGAAATACAGAAGAAAAACAACTGTTTGATTACATGGTTCAAAGGGGATATGATTGTGTTTATGAATCCTAAATGATCACCCTAGTACAAATATCAATAATACAGAAATAGGTCTTGACCAGACATGTAAAACCCAGTGGAAATGTGTATCGGCTATGGGAAGGGGTGGAGGGAGCAGAGGGAAAGAACATGATTTTTGTAATCCTGGAAAAATACTCTAAATTAATAAATTAAATAAAATGTTATAAAAGAAAATAAAAGAAAAAGAAAATATTTTTTAAAATAAAAGAAACTAGGTCGCATAGTGGATAGAGTGCCAAACTTGGAATCAAGACTGATCTTCTTAAGTTCAAATCTAGCCTCAGACACTAGCTGTGTGACTCTGGGTGAGTCATTTAACCCTGTGTGCCTCAGTTTCCTCATCTACAAAATTAACTGGATAAGGAAATAGCAAAGCACTACTATTTCTTTGGCAAGAAAGTTCTGTGAATCGTAAAATTTCTCAGACTTGTGAATCTTAAAAATTCTCAGACTGTACCTTAGAACATTTGGTTAGGACCATTCCCCATTTTAAAACAATGAAGGGACTTTGGTCAGGAATGTGGGAACTCTAACATTAGTCCACCGATACTTAGGCATACTTTAGGGGAAGATAAAGTTGTAAACTCCTGATTGAACAATGAAAAGTCCCCAACCCATACTTAAAGTGAAGCAAGAACCCTTAAACTAGGTCTATTTTTAGATCTAATACAAAGGGGTGCTAAGTACCTATGAAGATCAAATTAATCAGGCAACTTGCAAAGGGCAAGATTAGTCTAATCAGGTGTGAATTACTCAAAAGTTTTAGTCTACTCAGGTGTGAATTAAGAATGGTCAGTCCTTTGGAAAACATCTACTGTGATTGGTAGACGTAGAAATTTAGGGGAGGTGACATAGGAGAAAATTTTCTTTAAAAGGAAAGGGTTTAGGCCTCTGATAATGGATTCAGCTTTGGTAGCTGAGTTGGAGCTTGGACTAGTTGGAGTAGCTGGATCTCTCTGAACACTAGAATCTTACTGGGGACAAATCTTGTGGTGAGTGGATTAAAGACTGACTGGTATCTCTCTTAAGGCTCAGGCCTAGGCCATGTTGGCCCAGGCCCTTCATACTATATTTCTCTTATTCTCTCTCCTTTTCCTTAATTCCTTTATTTGTATTAATTAAAATCTCCATAAAACCCAGCTGACTTGGGTATATTTAATATTGGGGAATTTTCCCATGGCGACCACTATATTTTTGATTTGAAAACCATATTTTCACGGTCACAGTTTATAAAACCCACTCTTTTGTCTGTAACAGTTTATGGCAACCACTCTTTTAACTGTAACAGTTCCAAATAGGGTCACAAAGAGTTGGCCACTACTGAAAAATGATTGGACAGCAATAAGATAAATAAACTTATATTTTTATCCCAGAGACAAGAAGAAACCATTATATTTGAATGAGGAAAAGAATCATATGGTCACTTCTATGTGGGGATCTAAGCAGGAGAGCAAACAGCAATGGGGAAGTACAACTGCAGGTCAGGAAGACTGAGTTTCAGGGCCAGGATTCTAGTTCTTGGAAGCACTTAGGAGATAATTCAGGAACCTAGAATCAGATATGTTGAACTATGAGGCAGAGAACCAAGACAGGGAACTGACGGAAAAAATTTGAAAATAAGACTAGGATAGAGACATGCAAAAGCTCCCAAATACATACACACACACATCCATTACTCTGAGTCCATTCACCTCCATTCAAGCACTCTTTTTTTTTTCCTGTGAGAAAATAACTAGAAGCCCAGAACTGTACTAATCAAATATCTTCATCTACCATAAGATCACTGGTTCCCACATTCTGGTATCAGTGAACATGAGGACACTAGAAATCAGGTTGCTATCAGAGACCAGGCTATGCTCCATGGTGCCAATGCTGGAGACCTGCCTTTGTTCAAGATCAGGCAACCTATTCACATTCTCTGCAGTTGGCTTCTGATTGGCTTCTACTCCTTCTAGCATAAAAGGGATAAAGCATTAAGAAGTTTCCTAGAATGGGAGGTAGGACAATAGCACAAAAATAATCTACCTAAATTTCAATAAAGCATTTGACAAAGTATCTTATGCTTTCTTTATCAGAGAGATGAAGCCATAGGCATAGTTAGATAACTTTGGAATTGGTTGACTGTTTGGGCCCAAAGAAAAGGCACTAATGACTTGATATCAATTTGGAAGTAAAAACTAGTGAGGATAGATTTGAGTGAGGAGGGACTTCAGATAGGAAGCCCAACCAGTAGACAATTGCAAAAGTTGAGACACAAAGTGATATGGCCCTGAACTCTGATGAAGGCAGCTATTTGATGTAATGGATAGAGTACTGAGTACTTAAGTTAGGAAGACCTGAGTTCAAATCCAATCTCAAGCACTTTTTAGCTCTGTGACTTTAGGCAAGTCACTTAACCTCTGTCTGTCTCAGTTTTCTTATGTGTAAAATAGGGAACACTCACTAATAATAACGAGCAATTATATGGTACTTTAATATTTATAAAACACTATAGAAAGATTACATTATTTCATTGTCACAGTAACCCTGAAAGGTAGGTGTTATTATTATACTTCATTGGAAGTCTTCAAATAAAGCTTAGATGACCAGGTGTTGGCTATATTGCGGTAGGGATACATTTTCAAATATTGGTTAAGTTAGATAGCCCTTCCAAGTCAGAAATTCTACAGAAGGGTCAATATGAAAGGAAACTATCTTTCTATGTATATGTATGTATATGAAAGATAAGGGAAAGAGAGAGAGTGAGGGAGAGAAAAAGCAAGGGAAGGAGAGAGAGAAAAGAGTGAGAAGAGGGAAAGGAAAAGGAAGAAAGAGAGGAAAAGGAAGAGGGAGAGGAAGGAAAGAAGGAGGTGGGAAAGAATGAAGGTAGGGAGAGAGAGAGAGAGAGAGGTAGTTTCATATTTGGGTAACTTAGACTATTTCTTTATTTTTTTCTAAACCCTAGACAACTCAAGATTTGCTTAATGGGGTCAAGGAATCAACCTATTTTTATTGAGTCTAATATATTGCAGGGAGTATATTAAACCTTGAAGAAAATAAGGAAAAACAGCCACAACTACAACAGCAACAAAAGAATTAATCCTTCTTCTTGAGAAGCTTATATTGTGTTAAGAGATTGTTTTACTTGTATTTATATACATCCATTTTTGTTGTGGTTGTTGAGTCATTTCAGTCATCTCCAACTCTTCATGACCCCACCTGGGGTTTTCTTGGCAAAGATACTAGAGCAGTTTGCCATTTCCTTCTCCAGCTCAGTTTACAAATGAGGAAACTGAAGCAAATAAGAATAATTCACTTACCCAGAGTTACATAGCTAGTAAGTGTTTGAAAACATTTTTAAACTCATATCTTCCTAGGTCCAGTGCACTATTCACTGCATCACTTCATTGTCCCTTATGAGTATAAAGAAAATAAATACAAAATAAATGCATGATAATTGAATACCCCATAGTTAGGAAAAGAGAAGACAACAATTGGGTAGAAGAGAAGGCACTAACAATTGGGCAGATCAGCAGAAAGAGATACTTGTTCTACACTTTGAATGAAATGAAGGATTCTGTGAAGAAGGAGGTGAGGGGAAATTAATTTTAAGCATGGGGCAAAGCCAGTACAAGGCATTGTTTCCTGAGAGTAGAATGTACTGTTGGATTAGATAAGTTCAACCTTTAATTCTTCTTTCTTTTCCTATTGGGATTCATTACTTTTGATTTTTTTTAAGTGTGTGGTTTAAGACTGATTTTTATATGCTTTATTCTTGTTTTCCCAACGAGTTCCTGATCAATAAGAGCTCTCTGTGATATGAGGAGTCACGAAGGGCAGAGACAACAGTCATTGAAATCTACAAACAACCCACCAAATCTCATTTTACCCAATAATTTCAAGCCATCTTCTACTCCACCCTTACCCTGATAACTCACCATCACCTTTTGCCAAGAATATTAACAAGAAACAAAATCGACTGATTTGAGTTTCTCCGCCTTTTATTTCCCTTGCCTGGTCAAGGTTCGGGAGGGCAGGGAGCATGAGAAAGGAGAAGTAGGGAGGTCTGTATGATCCACAGCCTGGATATTCAGTCTCTGAATAATTAAGTATTAACTGTATATTTCTTCAATGAATATTTTTCTGGCCTGCATTTTCTAAGCATTCCCTTCTGACTAACTTTTAGCACCAAGAATTTTTAATGAGATGGCATACAGTATATAATATAGTATTACCTTCAAATTATCTACAATTTTTTCTCCTTTCTTACCTCATATTCAATGTGATGCTACCTTCCATCCTGTTAGTACTTTGCATTGTTCTCTATCTATACATTCTTCTCAAATTGAATAGTTTTCTTTTCCAAAAAATAACTTATGTTTTCCCATCTCCACAATTTCCATTATGCTATTCTCCCTTCTAGGAAAATTTGCCTTTTCCCTCTTTGCCTATTTTATCTAGAATGCCTAATTTTAATGGTCCACCTTTTCATTAAACTTTTCATCATCACCCCTGTCAGCTTTGACCTTCCTCACCCCTACTTCAAATAGAACATTGACTTAGAGGGGGCTCCTGTTGTCTTCATCAAACACATACTATAGTTATGTCTATGAATTGCCCAGGGTTATAGAGATAGTGAAAATCTGATGTGAGATTTGAACTCAGGTGGCACAGTGGATAGAGTGCCATACCTGGAATCAGGAAGACTCATCTTCTCAAGTTCAAATTCAGCCTCAGACGCTTATGAGCCAAGTCACGCTGGGCAAGTCACTTTACTCTGTCTGCCTCCATTTTCTAATCTGAAAAATGAGCTGGAGAAGGAAATGGCAAATCACTCTGGTATTTGTGCCAAAGAAACCCCAAATGGGATCACGCAGCCAAAACAACTCAAAAACATTACCAAACATCCAGGATCCATGGCTAGCTCTCTTACCTACTGAATTACCTAGCTCAGCCACACAGCATGAAATAGCAGAAATGGCAATGAATTTGGAATCATGGGGCCTCTGTTAAAATCCTAAAGTTGATGATTCATGTATGATTCATGTATGATTCATGATGATACCTGTATGATACAATTTCTCTGGGTCTCAGTTTCTTTGCCTATAAACAAAGTGGTCATATGAGATGACCTTGAAGGTCCCTCTCAATTTTAAAGCTAAAATCCTTTCTATAAGGTTCTCTATTCAAGGTATTAATAGTTATGCATTGTCCTGTAACGGTCCTTGGGAGAGAGAGAAAGAGAATAAACAATGCTGGCTATTAGTCCATTTCTAAGTAGAGTGAGAGAAATGTTCCAAGCATAATGAAGAAAGATTTCTCATATTTTTCATTCTGCCTCAGGATAACCATTCAAACAATAAGTGCATTGTTTGGTAAGGTTGGCTTTTAAGCACATAAGTATACAGACTTGCCTTTGTGTATAAAAAGTCCCTCCATGCGGCATTCATTTCTTAGGCGAATCCAAAAAGAGGGCAAAGATCTAAAGCAACTTTTGATATCACTCAAGGAGTTATTTAAAACAGTCCAATCCTTTTAGCCTCTTAAAGATAAATCTGGCCTCTGAGATATGTGGGATGCTTGTTTGTTTTCATTTTCAGCCTGCCAATATACATATTTCCTGTTTGAATAGGAAGTTTAATAAGAGGTGAATATACATACACTTGTTCTCAGATTTATTTGTACTTAAAAAAAATTGTTGAGCAGAAACTAGTAAGGTTAAAAGGTAAAAAGAACAGCGGGTTTGATGTCAGAAGGGCTGGTTTCAGTACTGGCTCTGAGTCTTACTATGTGACTGTGATGACCCAAAGCATTCAATCTCCTACCTCAATTTTTTCTTCTATAAAATGAAGTTAAAAATATTGGCATTGAATGCTGGAGGGGATGTGGCGAAGTAGGGACATTGATGCATTGCTGGTGGAGTTGTGAATTGATCCAACCATTCCGGAGGGCAATTTGGAACTATGCCCAAAGGGCGATAAAAGACTGTCTGCCCTTTGATCCAGCCATAGCACTGCTAGACTTGTTCCCCAAAGAGATAATAAGGAAAAAGACTTGTACAAGAACATTCATAGCTGCGCTCTTTGTGGTGGCCAAAAATTGTAAAATGAGGGGATGCCCTTCAATTGGGGAATGGCTGAACAAATTGTGGTATATGTTGGTGATGGAATACTATTGCGCTAAAAGGAATAATAAAGTGGAGGAATTCCATGGAGACTGGAACAACCTCCAGGAAGTGTTGCAGAGTAAGAGGAGCAGAACCAGGAGAACATTGTACACAGAGACTGACACATTGTGGTACAAGAGAACGTAATGGACTTCTCCACTAATGGCTTTACAATGTCCCTGAACAATCTGCAGCGATCTATGAAAAAAAAAAAAAACTATCCTCAAGCAGAGGACAAACTGTGGGAGTAAAAACACCAAGGAAAAGCAACTGCTTGACTACAGAGGTTGAGGGGACATGATCGAGGAGTGATGCTAAATGAGCGCCCTAATGCAAATACCAACAACAAGGAAATGGGTTCAGAGCAAGGACACATGTGATACCCAGAGGAATCGCATATCAGCTAGGGAAGGGGTGGCGGGGGGAGGGGGGAGGAAAAGAAATGATCTGTTTCCAATGAATAATGTATGAAAATGACCAAATAAAATAATGTTTTAAAAAAAAATATTGGCATTGCCCACCTCTCATGACTGTTGTGAAGAAAGTACCACAAATGATAAAGTATATCTTCATGAGTGATTGTTATTACTCAAGTATGTGGCCATTAATTACTAAAATTTACTCATTAAAAAAAGAAATTCCATTTAGAAGGTAACACATGTATAGGTTTTAGCTCAATAGCTCTCAGAGGGTATTCAGAGGATCAGTATGGGCTGTCTGAGAATCTTTAAGGGGGTCTATGAGGTCAAACCTATCTTTATAATAATATTTCTCCTTTTTTCCCCAATACATATCTAAATAAGGCTGGATTTTCTTCATATACTTCAACCAATAGCATATACGAACAGACCAAATGCAGAAGCAGATAGGAGAAATTATGTTTCTTCTTTTAAAACAGACATAGTGAGTCCTTTTCAAGGTTGTTCATTTATTTTTGGTATCCACCTTTCAACCTCCTTTCCTCTATGGCTCCAAGAAGTGGATGAACAATAGCCACACTCTAGTAAAACTGTTTCAGCAGATGGATTAAATCAGGTTGAAGGTAACTGACAGTTTTTAAAGTTATTGGTGAGTTAGAGGGGTGTCCACCCTAACCATGTGAAGGGATCAACTGACCAAATGGGCAGGTGAGAACAATTTGTTCCAATAACCATGGAGATGGCTGAAGCAGGTACAGAGCTTAGAACTCAGTCAGACATCAAAGAGGCCAAGGTCAACCACTGCATCTTTGCCCATTGCCAGCTGACCTGACTTTTGTCTTGCCACTGGACTTTGATGACTCTCTGGAAGAGAAGATAAGGCATCATGGCTTTGTGCAACTCTGCATTACTTCAATCCATAGGCAAGTCAAATTCATTAATCCATGATGTCATTGGTCCTCTTCAAAAAGGAAGGACAGACAAGAAAGAGATGTAAAAATATGTAAGAAAATACCACTTTTCACTACATTTTTTAAAATATAGTTATCTTCCATAAAAAAAGGGTATTTATGTTAACATGTGATGGCTTTGTTATTGTCATTTTAAACTAATCAATATATTTTAAAGACTTTAATTTCCAATAAAGTAAATATTGGTATATATATATAACCCATAAATGAAAATGTTTTGGGGTTCTCAATAATTTTTTAGAGTGTAAATGAGCCCTTAATAATTTTTTAAAGTATAAAGGTGTCCTGAGACCAAAAAGTCTGAGACTCATCAAAATAAATGATACCTTTCTGTTCCTTGCTAACACATACCATCTAAGAAACTATGATGACCATTTTAATGAAATTGGGGAAGCAACAACCAGAGAATATTAGTGTTTAATTTATCTTGCTAGTCTAGACACTATTATTTATTCACCAAATTACAACTCTGAGACTGTAACCTGTGATGGATAGGTTTGCCTTTTTTTTTTGGACAATTTTTTTTCTAGCAGATCACAGCTCCACAATTGGAAATAACATATCCCATTATGCTTAATGTTCATTGATCACAAAACAAATGACTTGGAAGGGGAAAAAATGCATACTTAGAGACTCTCCTTTAACAAAGTATCAAGATCAAGATTCCTTGACAGGACAAAATATAAAAGAGATAACATGGATCAGCAATTACTCCAAATCTTAAATATCACATCAGGCCTAAAACAGGAAGACATATGCCTCCCAAAGGTATTCATCATTCTCATGAAGACCATCTTGTGAAAATTCCAAATAGAAGGACTTCCTATAAAGAGTAAGGTTCTCTAGATATTCCTGTCTGTGGATTACATTGTTTTGGCCACATTGCATCCTCAAACACTACATAACTTTCTCATGAAACTAACTATATACACTTGGGAGTAGCCTAGTCATTCATGTGAAGGAAATCAAGTGAATGAAAAATTTATATTTTACACATATGATATGCATTTGGATGGATAGAACTAGACTGTCTGTCTATCTACACACATATGTACCTATACACATTACTATATACACACATATGTAAACATATGCATATAATTTTAATATATGTAATAGAAACTATAAAAGGATATTGAACTATGCCAGAACCAAAAGGGAATGATTCTATGTTTACAATTCATGAACTATACTATCCCCAAAAGAACCAAGATATCAGATGGCAAAAATAAAAATGGTCAGTAGCAAGATAGTATAGTGAATAACAAGCTGAATATCTTGGAATCAGGAAGACTTAAGGTCTTAAGTACTTAAGTACTGTGAATGTCACAGCTACTTAACCCTATTCAGACCATTCTTTAGAAGATTGGATTTAGCTATTTCCTGATCGATAACAATAGAGATACTTGGAATAACAGAATCAGGTCTTGGAAACTACAATCTCCACCCTACTCAGGGTAACAAGATCAGGAAGGGCTGCAGCAAAACTCAAGATTTAATTATTTGAGAATAAGGCCTTCAACAGACATGTGCAAAAAGGACAGACCTCTGGGCGGTCCTAGGTCAAGCTAGAGCTACCATTGCCACATGTGAGAGACAGGAAGTGAGGTAGAGGACAGCTCAGGAGTTCTGGGGACTTCCTGTTGAGGGAGAAAGTGGTTGGAGCTTGGTGCTTGGAGTGGAGGAGCCCACAGACTGTTTCTGCATTTTGGTCATGTGAGTGATAGGGACTGATCTCTTTTCTTTGCCTCAGCTTGGGCCTTTGGCTCAGCCTAAGCAGAGTGGGTATTTAAGCCCTATTTCCTTCTCTCCCCTTCCCTCTCTCTCTCCCTCTCCCTCTAATACTCTTCTTCCTCCTGTTTGTAATTAAAACACCATAAAAAGGTTGACTGCTGACTTGAGTTTTCATTTAGGAATTACAAAGCTGAATTCCTTGGCAACCTTAAATTAATATATATCAGTCTTTTAAAGTGATTTCCATATCACAGTACCATGCCTGACACATACTGGTTATGTGTCCTTAATTTTTCGTAAACATTTCCCAATTACACTTTAATCTGGTTCTACCACACTGGAATTTGATGATGAGTAAATTTGACACCTCCACTCTAGATAACTTTCTAAGGCTAATAAATTGCAGAGAAGGTGCCAACCTGCATTGGTAGAGAAATTCATCTCTGGAAATTCTCTATATTGATAAAATCACAAATTCATTTTTTGAAAAAGATGCATACAGAATGTGAGCAAACTTCACTGATTACCAACAGTGACTTGAACTGAAAAAGAGGAGAGGAAAAACTATTAACATCATTCAGCATGGAAATCTACAAGTCTCCAGTTTATTTAGTTTGAGGGTAGAAACCCCAGGTTTTGACCTTGTCACTGGAGAGTTTTCCCCCTGAGGGAAGGTCCTACTTCACCCATCTCAGGCTAACAATAGATATCCTGGAGTTTGAGAGTAAATAGCTAATCCCATCAGATGTAAAGTGTCAGCCCCTCACTGTTATTCTGTCTGGAACTCCTCATTTTCCTTTCTTACCATTGTAAAATCAATCAACTGTCCCTCTCATCCTAAACCCTTAGGTTTCATCTGGAAAGGTATTTAAGCTCTGGAACTTTAATGGCTCTTTGTAATTGTCATTCTCTTACTTTTGGCATTCCCAGGGTTTAGTGTCCAGAGCGACCATAGTTCAATCCTCGGACTCTGTGCAGTCGTATGGTACGCAGCTCTGTGTCGAGGCCTATTAGTGCTGAACCTCTTTTTGCCCATGATTAAAGAGTGATTTTGACTATTTAGTAGTTCTGTGTTTTTTTCCCAGTCGACAAAGTAAAAAGGAGGTGGATTGGTCACATAGTCATCAATCAGTGAATCAGTCAACAAACATTTGTTAAAGACCTAGTAAGTGCAGTACAGTGTCTTAACCACTTAGGAAATCCAAGAAAGCCAAAAAACAGTCCCTATTCTCAAAGAGTTCACAGTCTACTGACTGACCAGTAGTGAAACAATTATGTACAAACAATATATGTCCAAGGCAATTTGATGATATTCTTCGAAAAAAACGGCACTAATGCTAATGAGGATCAGGAACCAATTTTGGCTGAGAAATGAAAGAGGCCAAGGAAGCGAGGATGCAGAGAAGAGGAAATGAGTGTTCTGGGCAAGGGGGCAGAGACAGTCAATAAAACAATCTGGAGTAGAAAAATAGAGTATCATGGGAGAGGACCAGCAATGTCACTGGATTATAGATTTAAAAGGGGAAGAACAGGCTATCTAGGATGGGATAGGGAAGTAAATTGTGAGACTGGAAAGTAAGAAAGAGACATTATAAAGGGCTTTAAAAGCCAAATAGAGAATTCTATATTCATTCCTGGAGATAACAGGTAGCCACTGACATTTCTTGAGTAGGGGAATAACAAGGTCAGACCTGCATCATAAGATCATTTTGACATCTGAGTAGAGAATAGATTAAAATGAGAGAGACAAAGTAGGGATATCAAGCAGCTGACTTTTTTTTTTAATAAACCCTTCTGTCTTCTATTGGTTCCAAGGCTGACAGAATAAGGGCTAGGCAATTGGGGTTAAGGGATTTGCCTAGGATCCTACACCTAGGAAGTGTCTGAGGTCTGATACAAACCCAGGATCTCCCATCTCCAGGCCTGGATCTCTGTCCACTGACCCACCTAGCTGCCCTGGTTGTCAGAGCATGACAATTGGATGTGGGGGGGAGAGGGGAGAGAGAACAAGGCTACATATGGCCTGGGTAACTAGATGAATAATAGTACCCTCTTTGTTATTTTTTATTTAGTCATTTTCAGTCATGACTGACTCTTTGTGACCTTAATTTGGGTTTTCTTAGCAGAGATACTGGAACAATTCATCATTTCCTTTTCCAATTCCTTTTATAGATGAAAACTGAAGCAATCAAGATTAAGTGACTTGCCTAAGGTCACAAAGCTAGCAAGTGCCTGAGGTCAAATTTGAACTCAGAATTTCTTGACTCTAGGTATAGAACTCTATCCACAGCATCAACTACTTACCCTGGTAACCTATATAATAACAGGGGATTTAGGAAGAGGGGAGAACTTAGAGAAGAGAGAAGATAATTAGTTCATTTTAGACATGGTCAATTTAAGATGTTTAAGGGACATCCTTAGGGAAACAGTTTGACAGTCCCAAGTATTCAGTGGAGCCAACTTGTCAATATGGAATCCAGAAACTCCCAAACTTGTAGCTTAGTAAGATCTGATGAACCCACCCCCACCCCCCAATCTAGTTAGCTTGAAGGTGAAGACTTCAAGTTTGACCTTGTCCCCTGAGTTTCTCTCAGGGAAAAGTCCAACTTCACAAATTCAAATTAATAATTGACCTTAAAGTACTTAATTAGGTGGGGATCTTTCCCCTTTGTATCCATTATAAAGCATCAGTCTCTCCCAGATAATCCTGTCTAAGGTTCCTCATTTTCTTTGTTGCCATTGTAAAGCCAATCAACTATACTCTCCTATCCTCAGTATCCAGTTCCCCTAAAAGGATATATAAATTACCCAAATTCTATGAAGATTCTGAATTGTCCAGTCTATCACATTTGGTGTTCCCAGGGGTCAGTGTCCACAGCAACCATAGTCTTGGGGCTCTGTGGAGGTTGGTAGTGTGCAGCTCTGTGTGGAGACCTGAGAAGAATTATGCCGAACCCCTCTCTTTAATCAAAGATGTGCTTTTTCTGACTATTTAATAATATCGTGTTTTTTCCAGTTTAACAAACTAAATATTGAAGACTAAAGACAAGTCTTTTCACTTGTTGAACAGATCTTTTATGGAAGGGCATGAACAAAAAACATAAAGGATGAGAAGCCTGAATGGATTGCAATCTGCACCTATGGAAGGATTTCCCACATAATGAGATCCATTAAAGAACTGAAATATATATGGCATATTCTAGGATCTATGAAAATTCAAACCTCATCTAAGTCCTCTTTGGAAAGAAGCCCTAGGATCAGAATTCCAGGAATACCAAGTCTTAAGTCAAAAAACTCTAAGTCAAAAAAAAAAATTCTATGCATGTTTCACTATTTTTTTTAAGTAGGTCTGAAAGGATAAACAATGAATCTGTTCTCAAAGTTATGTGTTTTCTTCTTCAAGGGTCATGGTTTACCCATACAAATTGATATAATCAGGTAAAAGTAGGCCTCACCTAGACCTAGAGGACTATGTCCTTTTCTTGGAGTTTGGTTATTTTGTTCTGAAGTGCCAGGTAGCAGCAGGATCTTCTAGTTCACTTTGAGGAGTGATGAGAATAACTCAAAATTCCCTGACTACCAAAATAAGGCAATCATAGACAGATCCTGGACGAGCCCCCATATGTTAGGGTCCGGGTTGTCACCCACCACCACAGAAGACCAATAGACAGTGCAATCAGGCAAAGAGTCATTTATTAGTCTGGTACGTACCAGGGGACTCAGCATAGAGTTCCAACTGTAGCTCGTGAATCCAGAGGTTTATATACCTACTCCCCACCAGCATGTATGGCCCTTAAGTCCTTATCTGGTACGTACTTTTGTTGGAACCTTGACATGTTTATGTTTTCTGCCGGGGGTCTGCTTGGCCCCCAAGTTCTTATCTGGCACATACTGCTATTGGGACCTTGACATGTTTATGTCTGCTTACGGATGTTCTGAACTTCCATGGCCGAGCAGTTTCCTACTCATGCCTCCCTCATTATGTACATGACCTAAGTTTCTTCACTCCATCTCCAAAATTTGGAAGTGGAATGTAGTGGCAGTCATGGTCAAAACAAGAGGGGACTTAATGTAGTGAATAGATGATGGTATTTTTATGTATGTTTGTAAATGCATGTAAAATTAGTCTCTTATGGTTATAGTTTAGTTTTTCTTAGTACTCAAAAAAGACCAAAATGACACCACTCTGTTGGAGTCAATGTACAATATGTCCAACTGTGCCTGATTGGATAAAGATGAGCTCGGAAGGCTCTACTATAAGTCAGGCACAAATAGCCCATATAAACAGTTAGGATGGAAATATCTCTAAATGTGTACAGTTCACATTTCTTTTGAGCTATTGCAATTCTGCTTTGTTCATAGATTCTAGTTCCTCCTTTGATGTGGGCCGGCCATGCTGAATGATCCTGTGCCAATGTCTCCCTTGTTTCACAATCAATACCAAAGTTCTTCAGAGAGACATTGAAAATGTCCTTGTATTGCTTCTTCTGACCTCCATGTAAGCACTCACCTTGTGTAAGTTTTCTGAAAATAGTCTTTTAGGTAACCCTATGTTTAATATTTGAACAACTCTTCTGCTCTTTGTAGTAGAGTTTGAATGCTTGGTAGTTCAACTGGAGAAAGTGGATTTGAAAGAACTCTCTGAAGTCATCTGTACAATTTCACACTGTTTCTTGGCAAGTTCATACATGAGTGATTTCGTGAGAAGTGTGATGGATGTGATGTCAGAAGACCTGATTTCAAGTCCTTAACAACTGCACAATCTCAGGTAAGTCAACCTCTCAAAGTTTCCTCTTCTGTAAAATGAGTATAACGTATTTACTATATCAGAGATTGTTGTGAGAAAAATACTTCATAAGTCTGAAAAGCACTGTGCATAACTGTACAGTGTTTTATTCTCTGAGGGACTTATAAATGCTCCCCAATATAAATATTTCACTGTAAATATTTCACCCCATATGATAGGATATTTGGATTTTATAAAAAATCTCATGAAAGCACAAGGTCATAATTCAAAGATATTAAAATGTAATGGTGGAATTTTTTCACCTGTAAAAATAATTTTAGGGTTGTGACTTAAAATTTAGAGTTAATTGGTCACCAGGGAAAATCCCAAATAAAATACCCAAATCAGTTGGGAAATTTATGGTAATTTAATTAATATACAGGGAGGGGATTTAAGGAGAAGGAGGGAAGAGGATATAGGATTTTCCTGCCTAGCCTGTGCCAGGGGGAATTTTAAAATCCCTGCCTCTAGGTCTCTGAAGAAGATTAGAGGCCTCTAAGGGGATAAAGTTGGACAAGTAAAGGAGGGAAACTTAGCCAGAAACTCACCACCAACCCAGACAATAGCTTGTAGCCACGCTAAGTTGTCAAAAGGCCAGCACGCTGCTATCAGCCAATTCTCTGCAGCAAAGGGTCCCAGAGAGAAGAAATGATCCAAATATATAGATCTTTCACTCCTGTGTCTCCTCCTCTAAATTTTCACATCTACCAGTCACATCAAAGGCTTTTCTCCAGGACTGCCCATACTTTTAGTTCTCATCTTCTTTTGATTAGATTATATCTTTAGAGTTACTTAACACTTCTTTGTTAAGTTCACTTTTTATTAGTTACTTGACCTTTTTGTGATTAATTTAACCTTTATAGTTACTTAACATCTTTTTGTATTAAGATCTTAAAATAGACTTAACTTAAAGTTCTAGTTTCACTATAAGGTAAGAATTAAGTACCTTCATTGTTCAATCAAGAGATTACAACTTTATCTTCCCCTTAAGTACATCTGAGTAGGGTGGAGTAATTTAAAGTTCCCCAGACATTCCTGTTTTGTTAAACTAAATATCTTCATTGTTACAATCAGGAAATAGCAAAATCTAATCTTCACACACCATTATAGTTCAAAGGAGAAAATATTTTCAAGTGAGAGAGGAGGGGAAGGGAATTCCCTGAAGACTTCAAATATGGCACCATACAAGTAATTCCTTGTTCATATGATTAGCCTTGCCTCTATCATGTAAGCAATCATGCAAAGAAGATATTCCCTAGTAACTTATTGCATCAGGAATCTTAGATGGGGGCATGAAGGGATCAAATCATAGGCCATATGTGTCATTATTAAGTCAATAATGAGTTGTGGTCACATGTATATTCTAGAGTTGCAATAGAAATATTCCTGTATAGGAAGTAAAAGGGAGTTGGAGGAAATGGACAAACATAGTCAGGTAATTGGAGCAGCTAAGTAGCTCAGTGGATTGAGAGTCAGGTCTGGAAATAGGAGGTCCTAGTTTCAAATTTGGCTTCAGACACTTCCTAGCTATATGACCCTGGGCAAGTCACTTAACCCCCATTGCCTTACCACTTACCACTTCTGTCCTTACCACTCTTCTGCCTTAGAACTAACACATAGTATTGATGCTAAAATGGAAGGCAAGAATTTTTTTTTTTAATGTAACCATATCTTGGAAAATTTTGGCTTTTAAAATCAAACCTGGTTCAAAATGACGTCTTTAAAATGCAGGTCTGGTCATGTTACTCCCATACTTAATAAACTTAACTCTCACCTACCTACCTACCTACCTAGTCTTTTTTATACTTTACCCTCCTTCATGTACTGTATGGTCCAGAGAAACTTAGCTTTTTACTGTTCCTCTTCTCTCCATATCTCTGCACAAGCTATTCCCCAAGTCTCAACTCAGAATCTTAGAATCTCTAGTTTACATCAAAGCTCAGCTCAAGCACCATCTTTTATATTAGCCTTTGGGGGCTTTTTTTTAACTCCTTGGGTTGTTTCCTCCATGTTCGGGAAATTAATTTGCTTTCATTTTGTACATATTTTTAACATTTAATCTTATATCCATCTGCAGAATGTAAAATACTTTGGGGTAAGGATTGTTTAATTTTTGCCTTTTTATCCCCATCACTGTACCTGGAATATAATAAGAACTTTAAAAATACCCAGTGCTCAATTAATTTGTTGATCCTTATGGATATGATTGAATAAAAGTGAAACTGAGGACACAAAGGGCAGCTAAGTGGCATAATGGAGAGAGCATTGGGCTTGAAATCAGGAAGACTCATCTTCATGAGTTCAAATCTGGAGACAGACATTTATTAGTTGTGTGACTCTGGGCAAGTCACTTAACCCTGTTTGCCTCCGTTTCCTCATTTGTAAAATAAGCTGAAGGAGGAAATCACAAACCACTCCAGTGTCTTTGCCTAGAAAACGCCAAATGAAATCATGGAGAGTTGGATACCCCTAAAACAACTGAACAACAACAAAGAGGACACAAAAGGTATGAATCTACTTTTACAAATGTTGGAGATTGCTCACCCTACCCTCTTCAACAAAATCTTAGCCTAGCACTTTTCCCTTCACTGCAATGTAGTAACATCTCACTATCCCAGAGCACAAAATTGGGCCCTTGTTTGTAATCCTTCTACCCTATTCCAGTATCTCTTTTTCCCATAATCAGTGCCAGCTTTCAATGATCAGCCACAGAATCAGTTGCTACACGTGTATATCTGTGCTGTCCTTCCTTGTTAAAGATTAGGTTATTACCATCCTTGCATACCAGGAAAACAAATGAGGAATTCTCTAGCTTCAAAGAAGTTATGTTCCTATGTAAACTGGTAAAAATGCTTTCCTTGTCTAAGATACTATGAGAAAGTTTTATTATAAAACAATTAAGATATAAGTAATATGATTTTCATTTTTAAAGGAATTATGTACATACTATGGGAAAAACTTCTGACTGAGGCCCATATGAACCCAATATGGGTAGAGAAGTATTTCCCATTCCCATCTGACTTTTCAACTTTCAGAGGAATGAAATATTTAAACAAGTAATGCCCCAATTACTACATCCCTTTTTATAGCATGAGTCTCTCCCCTACCAGGCTATACTTTGCTTAATTAACAAATGGCAGCCATATCAGCCCATTGCTCACTTAACCTGGGGAGTCAGGCAATGAACTCTCAGGCCATCAACCAAAGGCCATTTTGGGGAGTGACCATGGCAACCGCACTATTCCCCTGATCCTGACAACTTAACAGGAGACATCATGACAGGACATATCAGGAGGTACTGTTGCCACAGACACACTCAATGACAGCTGTTGGTTGCTTGGTAACCTGCTGTACTATACAGGGTTATCCAGAGATAAAGTGAGGGACTAATGAAGGCTGACATGAGTTCACACTTCCCAGAGAGAGGTAGTCGGGGAGAGAGGGCATGATGCATCAATAGCTTTCCAAGAGATGGAAAAGAGCTCGAAACCTATTATAGCCTCTTAGAGATTACGTTATAATTTCTGCCAGTCTCACTCATAGAAAGCACACCTGTCAGTCTGCTGGAGGATATAGCAAATGATAAAAACGATTTCTATTGAGCAGATTCATCTTACGTTATTAAATCTTTTCTTTATGCAGGCATGGACTTGGCCAATAAATTCACTTAGAGGGACTTGAAATTAATTATTTGGTTTGCCTGTCTGAGTTGCTGAGGGGAATTACTCATTAGCAAAATGTAATCAGTTCATTAGTATAGGTGAAGAACAATGTGATAATACACACAAATAATATTGAATCAATCTGGATTGATAGGAAGAAATTCATTCTAATTGGGCTGACTACAGTGGTATTCCCTGAGTGTAGACCCAATCGTGGTTGCACTACATCTCCCCTCTGGGTCAGCCTTTGACAGACCTGTCAGTCAGTTCCACTTTTTTTAAAAATACTGCAGGACAGTAATGACTAAAGTAACTGACTAATAATGAGTCCTTTTATCAGTTTTTATTGGATGGATAGTTACCACAATGCACATTTTCAAGTCCCTTAGGAGAATGTTAGTAGTCCACACTATCTCACAACAGACTCAAGTTCACAAATCCCCTCTGGCTACCTAAAATCTGTTGTTCAAAGGATAAGCCTACTAGGGCAAGAACCAGCTCCATGGGCATGAGTTTACTTGAATGGCATTGCCCTTGCTAAGATTTTATCCTGAGTAATTTAAAAGGCGCCTTGTTTAGATGTTTCTATTATCCCTTCTGAGGTGATGGAGTTTGGGGTAATATTGTTTCAGCTCACCCACTCCAGAAATTAAAAGAGGGAAATGGCAAACAGATGAGGGTCTAATTTGTTTATATATCTCACCCTGAGAGCAAATACCACTAATAAAAGTTCTGGTAGCGATACAATTAGGAACCCTTGGAGGGAAGAAAGAATGTGTATAATAACAAAAGGTTCTGCCCTTAAAGCAATTAGAATGGAAAAGGATGATCTGGGTTCAGATCTAGCCTTTGAGATTCTAGCTATGTGACCATGGACAAGTCACTTTAAACCACTGAGCCTCAGCTTTTTGTGTGCAAATGAGGATTATAATAACTGTAGCAACTACATCATCTGTTTTTAAGTATTTTGATTTAGATAAAGGTAGGGATGACGGGCTTGTGAAACTTGAAAATGACACAAAACAGGGAAGTGTAGCTAACAGTGGAAGGCAAATTTAATGGGACAAAAGTAAAGTGCTTTACTTCTTTTCAATAAATCTACTTTGAAAGTGTAAGGTAGGAGAATTATGGTTAGATAATAGATATTCTGGAAAAGATTTAGGTGTTTTAGTGGACTGCAAGCTTAATATGAGTCAATGATGTCATCTGGTAGTAAACATACACACAAATGAAACATTTAGTTGCATTAAGAACCTCATAGCTTCCAGAAATAGGACTCAAACCAAACCTTGTCAGACTTTACTGGGAGTATTTTGACCATTTCTTGGCACCCATTTTAAAAAAGACATTGATAAGCTGAAGAGAAGACAATTAAAGGTGACTAGGAAAGTGAAAGTTCTAGAGTTCATGACATATAGTTGGTTGTTGTCCTTCTTACTTGAAGAAGACCAAAATGACAACAGTAGGAATGTCTTTTAGTTCATGCATAAATTGGATTTAAATGAGACAGAGTTGCACAAAGTCATCAGCTTCATCCTCTCTTCGAGTCATCAAAGTGGCAAAACAGACATTGAGATAACTGATAATGGCTTGTAGGGCAGAAGATGATTTCGGCTTCTTCAATGTCTAATCAATCTCTGAATGCTCCACAGTGCCTGCCTCTGCCATCTTCAAGGCCCACGGAAAAAATTGTTCTCCTCCACCTCTTCTGCCTGGGGGGAGTCTTCACATGCCAGGAGTTGAAATCCCCCCTAACTCACCAACAAATTTGAATTCTATAGGTTGTTTTCAACCTAGTTTAGTCCATCTGAATTGATGATTTTACCAGGGTGTGGCCTCTGCACATGCCACAGCTTCTTGGAGTCATGGATGAGTGGATGGGTGAAAAATGGATTCCAAAGTGGAAGAACAGTCATGAAAAGAGTTCATAATATTTGTCTTAACAGCAGACAGATTTTCATATCTTCTTCTGCATTGCCTTTTAGAATATTTTGTTTTGGTTGAAGTATGTGAAGAAAATTCAGCCTCACACAAATTTGTATTGGTAATAAGGAAATGTATTTTAATAGACATTGTGCATCCATTGTGCATGCCACAACTTCTTGGAGCCAGAATTGAGTATCAAGTAGCAAGCAGACACCAAAGGAGAAAGATAACCCTGAAATGGGTTTGGCAAGCCTTCATGCCAGAGGTCCTAGTCTTCCCTGGATACCACAATTGGTTGAAGGAATTAAACATATTTAAACCAGACAAAAGAAGATTTAGGGTGGAGTGGGAGGAAAAAAAAAGAGAGGGAATGATAGTTGTCTTCAACTATTCAAAAGCTATCAGAAGGAAGATAGCTCAGATTTGTTCATTTTTGTCCCAAGGAGCAGAACTGGGAATAACATGTGGAAGTTTCAGAGGCAAATGTAAGTTGGATATCGGGAAAAACTTCCTAATAATTCGAGCTGCCCAAAAGTGAAATGTTTTGCCTTAGGAAACAGTAGGACCTTCCTCCTTGGAGGTCTTCAAGCAGAGACTGGATGGACACTAATCACATATGTTATATTATAATGAGGTTTCTTTTTTGTATAAGTTGGTCTAAAGGACTATTAAGGTATCCTACCAATTTCAAATTCTAGGCTTCTGTGACTTTTAATAAAACAAAGTACATCACAACCTTTGTTGTTGCTCAGCTGTTTCAGTCTTATCTGAATCTTTGTGATTCCATTTGGGGTTTTTTTTGGCAACATTACCAAGGTGGTTTGCCATTTCCTTCTCCACTTCATTTTACAGATGAGGAAATAGAGGCAAGTGGAGTTAAGTGACTTGCCCAAGGTCACACAGCTAGATTTGTTGTCAAGAAGTTAAGTATTTCTGACTCTAGGCCCAGTACTCCTTTGTATGTGGCACCTAGCTGCCCAAAATACCACCTACAGGGCCAGAAATTGATTCCAAAAGTACAATAAACTGAGAAGACTATCAAGTCTAATCCACATTATGAATAAAGAAATTGAGTTCCACAGTCACACAGGTAGGAGTTTAACTCATTTCCTCTGATTCCAGAGTCAACATTCTTTTCCAGTCTCACATATCAACAATTTTTTCCTGGGAAGTCTGCTACTAGTGACTGCAGCTTCCACCTTTAGAGTAATTAGTGGCCTTGTGGGAATAGGGAACACATCAGTTAGCTAAATTTAAAGAGCACTAATTATAGTCAAAGCTCCTGTGTTGTAGACTTGATTCTACCACTAACTAGTTATGTGAACTTGAGAAAATTACTTAAACTGTTTCTGCCTTGACTTCTTTACCTATAAAATTAGAAAGTTGGACTATATTATCTCTAATGTCTCTTCCAGCTCTAAAATTCTGTGATTCTGTGATTTACACTAAGCAGAGATTAATTACTTGTTTAAATGTTAGCATCAATTGTCACTCAATAGAGAACAGACCTCTGAAGGAAGTCAGAAACTTTCCTTCCTCAAACAGAAATCTAAGGGAGATTAATTCAGTGTCAGTAACAGAAACAACTGTCGACAAGCAAAGACACTGATTTAAGAAATGAACATACAAAAAAGACAGTGTTGACTGTTCACCCTCCATTGATCTCATTGTCTCCTGTGTACTGTAAAAAATAGACTTGAATCCAGGACTGCAATCCCCAGAAGCCCTTGCTCCACTTCCCCAAAATGTTTTGTAATCTCACTGAATTCTCACGTGGGCCAAGATCGAGAAGATATTTAACCTCATTGGAAAGGCCCTTTTGGTCTTTTTTCTTCCCTGTTTTCCGCTTGCAAGCAGATGTGGCTCTTTTCATAATGTAGGTGAGGTTATGTCTAGGCCTCTCTCTGGCCTTATCTTGTATTCTTATCCTGTATTTTCTTTAATCCTTAATCTTTAATAATCTTTAATAAACCTCATAAAAATATAATACTCCTTGCTGAGAGAAACTAATTTCTAAATGCCTCAGTTTCCCTAAATTTTTAATCTTTACAGTACTCTAAGAGCATTTAGCCTATAACACCTAATTTAGTGCTGTATGGTTTCACCTGTCCATTTTACATTTAGCATAAGCATTATTCTTTTTTATTTCTAATCAGTGATGATGAAGCAATGAGACTGATTTTTCTATAGATAGAGGTCATAGACTGAGAGCTGCAAATGACTTAAGAGGCCATCTAACCCAACCATCTCCATTTACAGATTAGGAAAATGAGCCTCAGAGATTTTAAATGACTTATTCAAGTCATATAGATAGTTAAGTGCAAGATGTAAGATTTGAACCCAGATCATTTTTCTCCCAAATCTAGCACTCACCACTGTACTCATGACCTATATGTTTATTCCTTAATCACAAAATTTCTGAAGACAGTTTTAAAAAATCACAGAACATTTCTTAGAGCTCAAAAGGACCCAAGATAATCATCTATCTAATTCCATCTACTATTGATGAGAAAATTGAGGCAAAAAGAAGTGAAGTCACTTGGACAAGGCCATGTAAATAGTAAATAATAGAATTCATATCTTCTACTCTAAATGCAATATTTTCCCCAATGTTTATGTTGCTTAGGTTCAAAAAGATAACAAAAACAATTAACATAAATTATGAGGGGCAACAAAGAAACACCATAGATGGAAGTAGGCTGTAACATATAGTCAGCAAAGAACAGGGTGGAAGAATATCATCAAGGGAGCTAGGTGCCTATGATTTCTAGCTGTATGACTTTGGGCAAGTCACTTAACACTTATTGCCTAGACCTTACTTTTCTTCTGCCTTGAAATTGATGCTTAGCATTAATTCTAAGACAGAAGCTAAGAGTTTTTTTTTTAAAGAATGTCATCAATAAGATGGATGATTGAAAATTAGGAAGATCCGTTATGTAACAAGAGTGAATAATAATTTGATATCTTTCTTGCATTCTCTTTTAGCTTCCATGCAATAGCCAGGGAGGACTCCTGACTTTGTGGAGGATTTATTGAACAGCAAGGGCAAGATGGAAGTGAAACATGGAAGACTAATGTCTCTGGAAAAATAAAAATGAACATCACTCCCAAAGGGCAATAGAAAGATATATGATAGGTGTAAGCAGGCTACCATATTTAATCAACAAGAAACTATGAAGAACAAGAGTAAATTGAATTGAATGACAGAAAGAGAAGATGGATTGTTGAAAGCAAGAAGTAGGTGTTCAGTCAGAGTGCTCACTGGTACCTTCATGGTGTTGGGAGAAAGGCTATCAAAACACTGAATGCCCTGCTGTGATGAGCTTTTGGGAGGAAATGGATGGATGAGGGATTTACAGAATGAGCAGACATTGGAGGAAACTCCTGAAATGTTGAGACCATGGATTCATCTTAAAATCTGAACATGAACATGATTTTTACAAGAAGAGAAAGGCATGGAGAAATTTATATTTCTTTTTTAGAGGATCAAAAACTTTCTAATATTCAAAATATAATATTTCAAAGAATTAAAAAAGGTGGAAGAGGCCTCAAAGGACATCCATTTCAACCTGTTCTGTAACCAATCCTCATCACTTCACAGGTGAAGAAACTGAGGCCCCAAATGTTTCATATCTTTCCAAGTTCACACATCTAAGTATCTGATCTGAGATTTGAACCTAGGCTTTCTGCTCAGTTCATCTGCTTCCATTCCTCCACATTTGATAAACCAATATCCTTGATTCTTTAATTAGTCAAAATTCCAGAACTTACTTTATTCACATCACAAGGGGGGGACACAAGATTTTATCTTCTTTTCTTTTGAGTCTTTGGTTGTCCTCATTGTCTTTACAAAGGAAACCATTAAAATCCTGTTAAAGTACATGTTCCTTTTTTCCCCTGTCCCAAGAGCCAAGAAAAAGAATGATGAGAGGGGAAAGCTGGTTAGAGCAGTTCTATAGTGCACCTGTGTTTGGTTTCCTTGACATCCATTTTGAAATCTTCACCAAGGCAAAGTACCAGAGCCTGTAGGGATTACATTCTTTTGTTTAGCTTTCTTATTTTTCATCAACTTCTATGCTACTACATGGTAGGGAAGAAGAAAGATTTGATATTCTGTGGTGTAACTGTTCCCCCAGCTTTTGCTAAGAGGGTGGAGTCTAGAGAGGCTTGGTAAGAGCAGTTAATCCTGTTGGTAGTTTAAATTTTTAGGATTGTTTTTCTTTATTTCAGCAGATTAGATCAGTCATGTCCCTGCCATTTTCACCCAGTTATTTTGGGGATAGCAAGGTGGTGCAGTGGCTAGAGTGCCATGCCTAGAGTCAAACAAGACTCAAATTCAAATCTGACCTTAGATGCTTACTTAGCTTTATGACCCTGGGTAAGTCTTGAAACATGAAAATAATATCACCTGCTTTATAGTTTCATCATATGTATTAAATAAAGAAGATTATGTACAAACTTTAAAAAGAAACACACATTTTAATTATTACCTATATAAACTGAATTCTGAAGAAAAGAGGGAGGGATTGGGGAGGACTTCCTATTAGAAGCAACATTTGAATTGGGCTTTAAGGAAAGCATAGAATTTCAATTCAATGAATAGAGCAGAAAGGATATTCCTGGCATAAGGACAAATGCACAGAGGTGGGACAACATAGTTAGTCAGTCAGCTAGCACTTATTAAGTACCTTCTATCAAGCCCTGTGAGACAAAGAAAGGCAAAATTTGATGCCTATTCCTAATGAGTTTAATGAGGAGGAAAAATAAATGAAAATACACAAAGTATAGTCCCTAGAGACTCTCTATTGCCTCCAGATACAAAATCTTCATTCAAAGTCCTTCACAAACCAGTCCCTTCCAAACTTCCAAGTCTTCTTATACATTGTCCCATGTCATATCTCTTTGATCTCCCAGATCCTCCACAAAAAAGACACTCCATCTCTCTGTTCTGGGCATACTTTCTGGTTTTCCTTCATGTGGGACTTTCTCATTCCTCAACTCCACCTACTGATTTCCCTGACTTCCTTTGTGTTCCAACTAAAATCCTGTCCTTTACAGGAAGTCTTTCCTAATCCCTCTTAATCCTAGTGTTTTCACTTTGCCAATTACTTCCTATTTTTCCTGTATCTAATTTACTTTGTGTATATTTGTTGTGTTCCCCTTTACTCGATAGGCTCTTTGAAGACAGGGACTGTCTTTTTTTTAAAGAAATTATTTTTTACTGATTACATGTAATAACAAATTTCCACGTAAGTTTTTTGAAGTTAAAATCCAAATTGTCTCCCTCCTTTCCTTCCCTCTCCCCTCCCAGAACTGGCAAGCAATTCAATCTGTGTTATGCATGTATTAGCATGCAAACCATATTGCCATGTTATTCTTTTTTGTAAGTGAATAATCATATAAAAAACAAAATCCCAAAACAAAACCCCAAATAAACAAGTGAAAAGTTGTATGATTTCATCTGCATTCTGAATCTAACAGTTCATTTTCTAGTGGTGGATAGCCTTCTTTGCCCCAAGTCCCTCAGAATTGTCCAGGCATGAGATGATGATAAAGCCCCATACTAGGGTGGTGGAAATATCAGAGGGAAAAGGGGAGAGAGAGTATATGAGAGATATTACAAAAGTAAAAATAACAGGACTTTGACAATTGGTTGGATATGAGGGGTAAGAAAAAGTGGGGACTAGAGAATGATGCCTATGTGCTTATTCAGGGTATAAGTGGTACTCCACAGAGTCTGAACCTTGGAGAGTATAAATTATGTTAGAAACATAATGTGTATGGCAAAAGGAAGAAAGGAAAAGAGTTTTATTTTAATGTATCATAAGCCCTGGACTACTTATCTTCACATTCATTTTCCTTTCATCCTTTAAAAAAAGTTTTTAACATTTGAACAGTTTTTAAGACCAAACAAAAACTCCGAACTGGCTTCTGTGCTATTTTTCTGATAGTCAACACATGTACATATAACATAGAGAAATATGAGAATGCCTCTTTTTGCATGGTAAGACAGACCAATCATTGAACATCTGGGGGAAAAAAATAAAGCCTTGCAAATTGAGACCAATTTATTCAATGAGCCAACAAGTAGAGAGTTATCGTAATCTAGCCTAAAGGAAACAGAGGTGTAGATGAGCTTCTGGGAATCTGATCTAATGACATAGATGACCAAAGCTGAGCTTTAAGAGAAAAAAAAATCATTTGATTCTTCTCCCCAGCCAAACTACACAGCCTACATGTTGAGTAGCCATGAGCTGACCAGCAGGCTTCCAAACATGAAAAAGAAAGCACAAAGCAACAAAGAATAGCATGAGATCTTTAAGTAGCCCTAGTGGCTAGTCCAGCATAGAGGAAGAAGTAATGCAAGAAATGGTCACCATTAACAATGAGATCATAATAATACTATAAAATCAGAAACTGAAAACCAAAATGTCCAAACATACTTAAGCAACAAAGGGATAAAAGAAATTTTGCTTTTATATATACGTATGCATGTATGTGTATATATACATATATTTTTTAATAGAAAGAAATTGTCAGAAGGCAATGTGAGAACCAGGGAGACCACATGTATGAAGTCCTTCACAAATCTTAAAGTTCTATGTGTGAGTAATAGACGTTGGGCCTAGAGAGAGACAGAGCTTAGGCCCTCACTAGCTCTCACCCAGACAATTGAAATAGTCTTCTAAATAGTCTTCCTGGCTCCAACTTATCCTTTTTGCCAATCCAAGCTTTACATTGCTGCTCAAATCAACTTACTGAATCAATGTTCTAATCATACCCCTACTCTCTTCAAAAAGCATTCCATGGTTTCCAATTTCCTAGAGAATATAGTTAAGCCCCTATCTCTGGCAATAAACCTCCACAATCTTTCTTGCTTTTCAGCCATATCTCATACTAATCCACTGTTCAGAGGAGCCCAGTCTGTGACTAATTTGACTCTCCCTATAGCAAAGAAGTTCTGTTATTTAAGATATTGATATTGCAAGTGCAAGTTTTGTTTTGCTTTTGTGAATTAACACAAACGACTATTTGCCTAAAAGACTGAGCAGGTAAACAGCACTTTATATTCATTCACAAAACGATGGAGGGTGCTTGCAGTTACAAAATCCTAAATAACAAATGTCCTCATATATCATTTTTTTAAAATGCACACAAACACAGAAATATATATACACACAAGCCTCTCTGGTCTCCTTTAAATCCCAACTAAAATCCAGCTTTCTAAGGAAGTCTTTTCCAGTACCTCTTAATTCCAATGCCTTCACTCTATTAATTATTTACTATTCATCCTGTATAGCTTGCTTCATATATATTTGTTTGCATGTTATCTCCCACATTAGATTGTAAACTTCTTGAGGGCAAGGAATATCTTTTGCCTCATTTTGTATCCTCAGTTTTTAACACAGTGCCTGGCACATAGTCGGCATTTAATAATTTTTATTGATTCAAACAACAATGTACAAACAAGCTATGTACTGGATAAATTGAAGGTAATCTGAGTAGGAAGACATTAAGATTATAGAGGAATGTGAAATAGGCCATGAACTGAGACATAAAGGAAGCCAGGGAGGCTTGTGCATAAAATACTTTTATATGGTTTTTGGTTGGTTGATATATTTGGAAGAAGTTTCATGCTATATACATACATCCAATAACCAAGACCTGAAATCTTTGTGTCATCCTTGGCTCTTCACCGACTCACCAATCTATCCAACCAATGACCAAGTCTTGTCATTTATACATTCAAAATATCTCTCATATATGTCTCTTTCTCTCTGTAAACATTGCCCATATCACCTAGATTATTGCAAAAGCTTTCTCATTATTATTCCTCTCTCAAATTTCTCCCTATCCAGCTTCCAAGGTTTGTTTTTTTTTTTTAAGTATAGGTCTATCACACACATACACACACTCTACTCAAGTATCTCCAGTGGCTCCCTATTACCACCAGAATCAAATATGAACACCTCAGATAAGTCATTTAAAGCTCTTCTTCCTTTCTTATTTCACCTTACTTTCCCCTATAAACTCCATGATTCATCTTCACTGGTCCTTCATGTCCCATCTCTGCACATTCTCCAGGAATGCTCTATCCCCTCCTTACTACCTCTTTGAATTCCTATCTTCTTTTATGATCACATTCTGCAAGAAATCTTTCTCAGTTCCTCTAGCTGTGAATGTCTTCCCATTATAGATTATACTTGTCAACTCTGAAGATATTTTGTATGAATTGAGTTACACATTATCACCCCAATCAAAATATGTTTCTTGTAAAAGGAAAATACTGGGAACAATCATCTGAGTAAAACTGACTTTATTGTGAGAGCTGTAAGTCACAGAATCAGGATCTCCAGACACTCCCAACATGGTCTGAGATGCTGAGCCCCATCAGCTAATAGCTATTCATATTTAATGCAAAAGATTCAGAATATACAAATTCATCCCAGAAGGACTCTGCCAAGCTGGGTCTTCTTTCCTCTGTTGGGGCACCTTAAAGGTAGAGCATCCCAACCCTTCTGTAAGGTGGATTATGTAATCTCTCTTCCATACATCATGATATAAAAATAGCTTTGAAGGTCACTCTGGAGATACGAGATATCACAAACCCGCAGCCTTAGAAACATTTAGATAAACTCCAGGACACTACAGACATGCACAAACTCCCTTAAGCAAGGTTATTTTGCAAGGTACTATAGAAAATTTTCCTTGTTATTTTTACTCACTATGATTATTAATAATTTATGATATTCATATATAGCTATTTAATCAATAACTAGAATTATTACTTATAATTTATCACTAAAATACTGAATATCTAATGAGGTTATAAGCAGAGGATATAAAGCTATAAAGAGACATCAAACATTGAATACTGAAGTTGCTTTGTTAAGTTATCCTTTACATCCTTGAGAATTTTGTTTTTTTGTCTTTTTTTGTATCTCGAGCACATAGCACAGGAAATATAGGAAAATGTTTAATAGACACCAATTATCTAAATTATATCACAGAGGAAGAATTCAGCAAGGCAGGAGAAAAACAATGATTTTCCACTCTGAACTTAGAAGTCGTTCCTGTTCTTTTCTTTTTTCCCTTCATTTGAAAATAAGAAAAAAAATAATTTCAGGTTTGAAAAACTAGAGTGTCAGGGCAGTTAAGTGACTCAGTGAATAGGAATCCAGGGCTAGAGATGGGAAGTCCTTGCCTCAGTCCTGGACAAGTCACTTAACCTCAACTGCCTAGCTTTTACTGCTCTTCTGCCTTCAAAATAATACTTAGTATTGATTCTAAGATGGAAGGCAAGCATTTAAAAACAAAACTAGAGTGTCTTGGACCCAGAGAACCACTGGTAAATGACTGAGAAAGCAGGCTTCTAACATAGTAATGAATAGATACAGTTTGGTAATACAACAGTAAGTGGCAAGTAATTTCTAACCTTAAATCAAAGTAAGGTTTCTGATATAGGCCTTGCTCTAAGTTAGCCAGAAGTAGAAGTTAAAACAAACATTTAAGCATAAGGGTCTTATTTAACTGGAGTTATTCTGTGGTCCCCATAGGGTCTGAACACTCTAGCTGAACTCAGAAATTAAACATGGACAGAAGCACTTCATGAGATTATGCCCAGTGGAGCCACACAAAGAAATGGCTGGCAACTACCAGCTGGAATCAAAATCCATGGAGTAGAGTCAAACATAGCCACAGGAGACAAACAGAGAGTAACACCTGTCAAAGACAGTCCACCTAGCAAATTCTGAAAACCACAAAAGACCAATGAAGAATGTGCCCAGAAAGAATATAGAAATATATCACTAGACAATATTGGTGACTCTATAGTATTAGATGCACAATTTGCCCCAAAGTTACAAAATTTGAATGGACATATGTATTTCTTGTATATGTGCCACATTTGTATATGTGCCACACGATGCACTTACAACACATAGATAAATTATATTATATTTATATTTTATGTTTATAATGTTTAATATTATAACATTTAGTATACTTCAAATATAATATTTATCATTAATAATATATTGTACATATATATAACAATTTTTACAAAATGCAGATTTGTCCTCCAAGGACATGGAGAAGAGAAGTAGGAAAAGAATCAGGGAGGGAGCTTCACACTGTGAAGATAGGGGTCAGGAACAGACAGTTAAAAGCTGGAGGAAGATCACCCTAGCCAGGGCAGCCATATGAGGACTAGGCAAAACTGAGAGGATGAACATGGGGGAGAGCCACATGGGGACTGAATCAAGACACTGACAGGCAAGGACAGACAGCAGGATTGCTGAGGACAGACATGTAGTACCAGCAATAACTGAGTGTGGACATATAGAAGGTACAATCTGGATGGACACATGGGCAGGTAGACAGAGCAAAGATCTCTTCTCTCAACACCAGAGGTCTAAAGCCAAGCCCTCACTTGGTGGCAGGGGCAACTGTGGCCATCTCTCTGTATATTTGTTTTTCTGCTTTCACTTGGAGTGTTCTGTTTTGGTTTTTAGCATTTTTTCTTTATGTGGTATATATTATGCTATTTTTCTTATTCCTTCAAGTTTCTCTTGGTGCCATCTTCTATTCTCCCCCTTTCCTTTTTTTTTTGCATATCATCTTAAACCATTTAGTACCCCAAACTGTATATAGTTTTTTCTAACTACTGTAATAGTGAATACAATTACTGACAGTTCAAATAACATTTTTCCATATAGGAATATAAACAATTTGACCTTAATGAAGCCCTTAAAAAAGAAAAAAGAAAAAAGCCCTCCTCCCCACTTTCTTATTTACCTTTTCATGTTTCTCTTGATTTTTGTATTTGGATATCAAATTTTCCATTTAGTTCTGGTGTTTTCTTTACAAATACTTGGAAATCTTCTATTTTGTTGAATGCCCATACTTTCCCCTGGAAGTAGATAGTCAGTTTTGATGGGGTTGTAGACCCAATTCTCTTGCCTTTCTGAATGTCATATTCTAAACCTTGTGGCCTTTTAGTGTAGAGGCTGCCAGATCCTATGGAATCCTAATTGGTGTTCCTTGATATCTGAATTGTCTCTTTCTGGCTTCTTGTAATATTTTCTCCTTGGCTTGGAAGCTCTTAAATTTGGCCATTACATTCCTGGGAGTTGTCTTTTAAGGATTTACTGTAGAGGGTGATCTATGGACTCTTTCGATGTCTATTTTGCCCTCTTGTTGAAGAATATCAGGGCAGTTTTCTTGGATAATTTCTTGTAGTATGATGTCAATGTTTCTGTTCATTTCCAGGTTTTCAGGTATGCCTATGATTCCCAAATAGTTACCTTCTAGACCTGTTTTCCAAGTCAAACAGTTTTCTTGGTGAGATATTTCATATTTTCTTCTAATCTGTAATTCTTTTGACTTTGCCTTATTAATTCTTGCTATCTTATGAGATAATTGGCTTCTATTTGCCCAATTCTTATTTTTAAAGACTGGTTTTCAACTAAGATCTTTTGATTTTCCTTTTTAGTTTGATCTATCCTGCTTTTCATGGCTTCCAGCAGAATTATTTCTGGTCTCCAATTTGCTTATCATTTCATTTGATTTCCGGGCTTCTTTTACCAAGTGGGAGATTCTATCTTTTAAACTGTTATTTTCTTTTTAAACTATTGCCCACTTTTCTTGTCAAGTTTCTTCTATCTTTCTCATAATCTTACATCTAAGCTCCTGGAGAGCTTGTTACCAATTTCCATTTTGGGGGAGAAGGTTTGGATGTGTTTGCTTGTTTATTGTCCTCTGCTTTCTCCTCTGTAGTATGGATTTTTTTCTACATAAAAATTATCTAGGGTTAACATTTTTCTTCTTCTTCCTTTTCTTATTCTTCCTTTTCTCCTTTTTTCTCCTTCTCCTCCTCCTTCTTATTCTTCCTTTTCTCCTTCTCCTCTTTCTCCTTATTCTTCTTTGTAGTTGTGAACTGTAGCTTTTGGCTGTTGATGACCATTGCTTTGTTCCTTCCAGGTCAGAAGTCTGAGTGAGGAAGGTGGTTGATCTTTGTATTGAACTCCAGAGAGTCTGTGTGCAGTCCCAAGCTGTCTCTGCACCCAAGCTCTGCATTCCTCAGCCTCCTTGGGGTCCTATGTCTTGAAGCTCTTTGAGGTAAGTCTGTGGTGTCCTCAGCCAGCCCCTGAGATCCTTGAGATTGCCCTGCAGAGGTCTGAGTTTAGAGGATAGGCAAGACTTTGTATGGAGATACAAGTGATTTTCCCCTGAGGCTATTTTTCAAGTCTCTGTGGCTTCTGCTGTGAGTCACCCTTCTCTGCCCAATCTCTGTGCCCAATCTCCATGTTTCCTCAACCTCCTGGGGTCCCAAGTCTCGCTGCTCTTAGGGGTTAGTCAGTGATGTCCTCAGTCAGAGGTTGGTCAGCACTTACTCTGACTCTGACACCAAAGGTAGAGTGGGTGAGAGGTGATGAGTTCACCCTTTGGTGAGAGTAATTATGCCCTCTTTTAGTGTGGGAATGCCCAAACTTTGCCTACCTCCAGTGCTGTGCCATACACTAGAGTCCCTTCACTCATCTTATTTTGGTTGTTTTTTTTTTCCTTTTGAGGCACCTCATATTGATTCAGTGGGGAGGAGAGGAAGAGCCCTGCTTCTACTCTGGGGCCATCTTAACCCGGTAGCCCTCTAGAGTTTCCTTGACAAATATAGTAGAATGGTTTGCCATTTCTTTCTCTAGCTCATTTTACATATGAAGAAACTGAGGTAAACAGAATTAAGTGACTTACCCAGGGCCATATATCTAAAAAGTGTCTAAGACCCTATTTGGATTCAGTTTTTTCCTTACTTCTGGCCCAGCACTTTATCCACTGTGCCACCTAGCTGCTATTCAAAATACACTGTCATGGTTATCCACATTTTCAATTCTAAATATTTATTTCCAACCATGCAACTAGGTGATGTGGTAGATAGTGTTGGACCTACAACAGGTCCTGTTCAGCATCTTTAAAAGGGAGTTATAACTTCCTGAATGTAGTTTTACTGGCAGTTCTTCATTCCTTGGAAGTGGAGACTGGACACTTCTTCATTCTTTGGAGTAGAGGCTGAAGGAGAAATCTGCTGACTTACCCTGAGACCCTGTTCCTGATGAGACTGTTAGACTGACGTGGTGAGTGAAAGAGCTAACTCCTTTCCTGGATATTTTCTGAGGAAACTAGCCTCAGGAGAGACAAGCCTGTTGAGAGAGTTCCCCCCCCCCCAAGTCCTCAGCTTAGGTGGCTAAACATCAAAACAGGAAAAAAAAGAGACTAAAGAAAAAAGTGGAAAAAAGGAGGGGTGGGGTGGGGTGATGTGCTTTTTTTGTATATTTTTTTGTCACACATGTTTTTTGGCTTGAAGCAGGTTGTAAAGTTAAAACATGACTGCTGTTGTCATTACTAAACCATTTTAGTGTTTGCCATACTGATAATATCTCCTACAAAGGTTCATGTCATCCCTTTTTAAAAAAAAAACGCATGATATTGCAAATATATGTCAGAGTGTCAAATAATATACAAGGTGGGCTTCAAAACCTAATTGATGCAGTAAACCAGGATGCTTATGATTATTGGGGATTGGGGAGGGCAGCTGTGTGGAGGTGAGCCAAGGCTGTTTGAGCTCAATCAGACTTGTTAACACTTTAAGCATTTCCACCATAATGTTGGAACTGAACACACTGGCCAAATAAAGTTGAAATTTAAAAAAAAAAACAATTTCCAAAAGGGAAAGGCAATTTAGTGAATTTAGTGAGAGAATGAGTCTCTACAGCAGTGATTTCCAAAAAAGTGAAAAGGTTACTTCCAACCACAGCAAACATAGATCCCAAAATCAATCCAAAATAATGAACTGCTACTAATATCCTTTCTGAAAGCTGCAAAATGGGAATGGAAAAAGATACCCTCCTCCATTACCTCTGATCACATAAACCACCTACTTTGCTCAAGGTCTGCTTTAAGTAACATTTAATATCTTTTACAAGATGGATTTATGATAATTTCCAAAAGGAGATACTTGCATCGATTTATTGAAGCTCTGCTTACAAGTCAATATCCTTTTATAGGAAACCTCTATTGAATTTTTTGCCCATCAAATAAATGAAGATCAGAGTAATGTTACACTTCCTTCTTGGAGATATCCTTGGAAATACTGCAATGCTTCTGTATTCAGACTAGTGCTCACCATTGAAGGAACCCTTCCTGGACATGTGATAGACAATTTATGAAGAGACTGTGCCAGGTGGATTTGGGGATTATTCACCAATTTACCTACAGGATCATGCTCTTTTCTGCCAGCAAATGCAAGCACTAATTTACTTCTGGCTCCCAGCCTAACAGGGGCAGGGAGAGTTGATTCTTAGCTGGTCTCAGCAAAGCTGAGGACCTGGGGAAAAACTCTCTCAAGTGGCTAATCTCACCTAAGGCGAGCCCAGGAGGCAGTCAGTTGATTCTGATACATTACCCACTATGGCACAGGTAGGTCACAGACCTCCCACTTACTGATTAAGTGAGATGTTTACACTTTTGGTGATTAGATCTAAAAATGAGCAGATCTCCATACTCAACTTTTAAGTGGGGTGTTTACACTTTTGGTGACTAAAATCTAAAAATATGCAGGGGTTACAATTTTAATCTTCACAATCAGGGGA